>NW_021835493.1:0-2500 GCF_006345805.1 Octopus sinensis
CCCATATTTATATATGTATATGTATGTATGTATGTATGAATATGTATGTATGTATGTATGTATGTATGTATGTATGTATGTATGTATGTATGTATGTGTTTGTGTGTGTACATCAGTGTCTGCGTGTGTGTCTGTGTGTATATTTGAACAGGATACGTTGGCGTTTTGATTATATGCACGCATAACTGCTTGGATATCTATGCAGGTGTGTGTGTGTTTGTGTGTATGTGTGTGGTGATACGTGTGTGTATGTATGCGTGTGTGCTGTGTGTTTAGTGGTGTTGATGTGTGTGTGTTGTGATGTTTGTAGTGGTATTCATGTGTGTGTGGTGGTGTTGTATAAATGTGTGCTCGCTGTGTGTGTGGTGATGTGTGTGTATGTATTTGTGTGTGTATGTATTTGTGTGTGTGGTGGTGATGTGTGTCGTGGTGGTGATGTGTGTGTGGTGATGTGTGTGTGGTGATGTGTGTGTGGTGATGTGTGTGTGGTGATGTGTGTGTGGTGATGTGTGTGTTTTTTGATGATGTGTGTGTGTATGTATTTGTGTGTGTGTGTATGTGTGGGCAGGAGACTATGTCCGCTGTTGTCCTTTAGTGTCTGTTTGTCGCTCTTCTATTGGACAGTTCAGAATTGGTCGTTTCTTTGAGACTGCAGTTCACAGGAGTTTGTGGGTACGGTAGCAGTGCTAGTGGTGGCTGATGTGGTTGCTGTTGTGGTTAAGGTAGTGGTGGTGGTGTAGATGGCAGTGATGGTTGAGATGTTGTTATTGCTCTTGTTGTTGATGGTGGTTGCTGTTGCTGTTGAACGAAGCGCTCTTCGTCCCAGAGCTCGCAAGATGGGAGAAGTCCGAAACGTGGTCCTTTGGTATTCGTAAGACCCGCAGAAGAGAAAGCAGGTCAACCCCCGACACCGAGAGCATCGACGGATGGATGAATGCGCATCCAGGCTCAGCGGTTGCGTTGGAAGTCGGGGACAAGAAACAGGAAGAAAGAGTGAGAGAAAGTTGGAGCGAAAGAGTACAACAGGGGTCGCCATCCGCCCACTGCCGGAGCCTCGTGGAGCCTTAGGTGTTTTCGCCCAATAAACACACACAACGCCCGGTCTGGGAACCGAAACTGCGATCCTCCGACCGCGAGTCCGCTGCCCTAACCGTTGGGCCATTGCGCTTCGGCTGTTGGTGGTGGCGGTAATAATGGTAGTTTGTTGCGATGATGGTGGCGACGGCGAGCATGGTTATACACGTGGTGGCGAAGGATGTAGCTGCCTTAGTGGAAATGTTGACGATGATTGTAGTGGTGGTTATGGTGGAGACGCAATGGCCCAGTGGTTAGGGCAGCGGACTCGCGGTCATAGGATCGCGGTTTCGATTCCCAGACCGGGCGTTGTGAGTGTTTATTGAGCGAAAACACCTAAAGCTCCACGAGGCTCCGGCAGGGATGGTGGTGATCCCTGCTGTACTCTTTCACCACAACTTTCTCTCACTCTTACTTCCTGTTTCTGTTGTACTTGTATTTCAAAGGGCCGGCCTTGTCACTCTCTGTGTCACGCTGAATTGAATATCCCCGAGAACTACGTTAAGGGTATACGTGTCTGTGGAGTTCTCAGCCACTTACACGTTAATTTCACGAGCAGGCTGTTCCGTTGATCGGATCAACCGGAACCCTCATCGTCGTAACCGACGGAGTGCTTCTATGGCGTTGGAGATGATCTTCTATGTTTCTATGACGTCAATGAATTTAACGATAAATTTTCATGGCAGCAATAAACTTGGTAAGTCAACAACAACAATGGCAATGAGAGTAACAACAGCAGTTGTGAAGTAACTTTAACATCAGCAGTAATTCGCATTAACAACAACAACAGTAGTGGAGACGCAATGGCCTAGTGGTTAGGGCAGCGGACGCGCGGTCGGAGGATCGCGGTTTCGATTCCCAGACCGGGCGTTGTGTGTTTATTGAGCGAAAACACCTAAAGATCCACGAGGCTCCGGCAGGGGGTGGTGGCAACTCCTGTTGTACTCTTTACCCCCAACTTTCTCTCACTGTCTTCCTGTTTCTTGTCCCCGACTTCCTACGCAACCGATGAGCCTGGATGCGCATTCATCCATCCGTCGATGCCCTCGGTGTCGGGGGTTGACCTGCTTTCTCTTCTGTGGGTCTTACGAATAGCAAAGGACCACATTTCGGACTTCCCCCAAGGACGAAGACCGCTTCGCTCAACAAACAAACAAACAAACAAACGAACAAAAAAAAACAAATAACAACAGCAAAAGTAATGAGAGGCAGAACTGAAACAAGAACAAGAACGAAAGAAGAATGTTATTAACAACAGCCTTCCACCTCACCCCGCGGGGTAAACAAGGTGTTTACATTGCTACAAGATCTAGGGAACGGGTAGAGTTGAATGAAGTGTTCCCCGAATATGCGACTGGTACTTATTGCAGTGACCCTGTTTGGATACGGAATAAAATCACCTTCGGCACGGTTCGAACTCACCAGC
>NW_021835493.1:5000-12500 GCF_006345805.1 Octopus sinensis
AAGACTGTTTGTTTGGCATTTATATTTTGCAGACAACATTTAACACGTACATAAAACTCTTCTGACGCTGATTGTGAACGTATGAACTCCATATCAGCTTTATTAAAACCTATATTTCCTTTTTACTTTTACAACATGAGAGCAAATACATTTCTGGTTGGTCAAAATGTTTACATCGCAACTACGAGATTTTGGTTTCGATCTCACAGTGTGGCATTTAGGCGAGTGTTTGATACCATTGCCTGGGATTGACTATTTTTGGGAAATGCCTTTTATATGATTATCAGTGAATACCGGTGAGTCGACAACGTTCATTAAAAAAAAATACGGTACGAATCCTTTTTGATAAAACGTGGGCAATAAAATACGTCAAACTGAGGCTGTGGTATCAAACACTCGCCTAAATGCCGCACTGTGAGATCGAAACCAAAATCTCATAGTTGCGATGCAAATATATTGACCAACCAGAAACGTGCTTGCCGTCATGTAAAGTAATATTATAATATAGGATAGAAATAAAGGGATAGATACTAGACTCTAACTTTGGGATAAGTATCTCAGCAAGTTCCCATGGTCAATATGCATGAAGTTTTCCACACCTATCAGAACCCTTTCCTCTTTTGCGCTTTTCATGTAGAAAGGTAATTAAATATCATGCCCCAGCATGGTTGCTGTCCAGTCTTTAAATACACTTCACACATATATACAGATGAGATTATCACAGGCAGTAAAATATCCAGATGACGTCACAAGTTTACAGCGGGACCTGAATATACAAGTGTGCTGAAGTAAAGAACATGCAGTTCAATGCTGGAAAATATCAAGCTCTGCACCATCAACTCACGAATGCAATGCAAGCTGCATATTTAGGAGCTGAAGGCACTGCAGTCCCAGAATCACGGGCAGTGAAAGATTTGGCGATCAATATCCTGAAACAGTAAAGCACCAGGGTCGGATCAGTGAAATCGCCTTCTGTACAATCAATATTCGAGGAACAAATTACCTAATGAAGTAAATACGGATTTATATTCCTGTCGTATGGAGTCTCAAGGCTGCACATGGATGCAAACACTGCACCAACTGTACAACACCCAACAGACACCGGATGTACGGGAATTGAAGGTTCCAAGTAAGGTGAACTGGCAGAAACGTTAGCACGCCGGGCGAAATGTTTTGCGGTATTTCGTCTGCCGCTACGTTCTGAGTTCAAATTCCGCCGAGGTCGACTTTGCCTTTCATCCTTTCAGGGTCGATTAAATAAGTACCAGTTACGCACTGGGGTCGATGTAATCGACTTAATCCGTTTGTCTGTCCTTGTTTGTCCCTTCTGTGTTTAGCCCCTTGTGGGTAGTAAAGAAATAAGGTTCCAAGTAACGTGAATAATAAACAAATAGCAACAGATGGATCGTAGTCACTACAGCTGTTTCATATACACTCAACACACACACACACATATGTATGTATGTATGTATGTATATATGTATGTATATATATAGTTTGTCTCTTATTTTGGTGAAACTGAGACAAAGGTAAAGTACCTTTGCTCAATGTGCCGCGCAACGGGATCGAAACCAGAAACAGTGCTCCACAACACAGTAGTGTATGTGTATCCTTTGTTTAAACCGAAGGAAACTAAATACTGAAGAGTAGAGCGTGTTTTGTTAGTTTGATGTAAAGTTGAATTAAAATGGCTTGAATTGATGTCAATAATTCATTAGTGAGTGTATATGCAGTTTACTTTTTATTGCTATCTTTGACATATTCCATGGCTAAAAGTATCTACAAGATATATACTAAATACATGCATGCAAATATCAGTAATGATTTTCAGTTACGGCACGTAATACTGATGTCTATATACATAAATACATACATACATACATACATACATACATACATACATACATATATATATATGTATATATATATTATATATATATATATATATATATATATATATATATGTGTATGCACATCTATACATATATATTTACACATACGTACATTTACACACACACACACAAACACACGCGCACCCCCCGCCCCCACACACAGAGTCAGTGTTTGTCAAAAGAAGAAATATTGACCAGCGTAACCATAACAACGTAGATTCTGGTCAGGCAATAAGGATCATTTGATGAATCGAATCGATTCCAAGAAACTTGTTGCTTTTCTATTCTACATATTCAATATTCATTGTTGTTGTTGTTGTTGTTATTTTAGTTATTGTTGTTGTGGTTATTGATGCATTTTGTATGTTGGTTTTGTACATCTTGTTTTTGATGTTGTTATTAATATTTGGTGATAATGAAGATTAATGATCGTTAATGATGATTTTCTAATTCGGCGCATGTCGATACTGTTATTATTATCATTATTATTATTATTATTATTATTATTATTATTATTATTATTATTGTTATTATTGTTGTTGTTATTATTGTTATTGACTGAGAGAGCAGTGCATGCCATCAAAGTGATTCTGGGGTGAAATATACGAAGCCCAGTATACCCATCATGACTACCCGTTGGATAAGGGTACACTAGGCACATGCATCACAACGATATTTATGCGACATGGTGATCTCATATCATGATAAACAGCACATGACCTTGCAGTTGGGGCCCAGTTAGAATTTTATTGTGGTCGAGTAACCCATCCCACTCAAAAGATCTCTGAATATGGGTTGTTTAAGAATGTTGAACGAAACACCCATTTTTCCAGAGGTCAATTATTCGAACCCCAAAGAATCCCTCTCACCATATGGTTATGATGCTCCCCCACTACTTCTGCTCGTGATCAGAGATGCACATATCATCAGCCACTAAGGGACATGCTCAACTGGTTAAGGTCAAGCATCTGACAAGCAAATCTGTGGTATTGAGCAGAATGTTTGCTGTAGTCCATCTTTTATACGAAGACAAAACAATGTACATGAGAACACTTCCAATCAGTTAAGATCAGAAGCCGCGAGAACCACCGCCTGGTACTGCATCAGGTCATTTATTATTATTACTTTTGTTTCTTCTTTCTTCAAATGTTCTTCCGTTTCTCGCCGAGTGTTTTCCGTACACTTAGGGCAGAGAAGCTCATTGTATGCATTCCCGGATTACACGGGCAAATTCTCAGGTAAAATATGTATTTAAAAATTGATAAATAAATAAATTCATGAATGGATGTTGTTTTCACAGCGATAATGCTCATATCAGTACATGAGCCGTTCCAGTTAATACGATTTTTTGCACTTCCTGTAGGGATGGTAAGCCTGGAATCATTTTCAAATCGGTTTCAGTACCTTTTTTATCATTCCTAGAGATCCTACAATCACTGGTACTATAGTTGCCTTGAGATGCCACAGTTTTTCAATTTCTGTTAGCAAGTCTTTATATTTACTAGTCTTGTCAAATTCTTTCGCCGCTATATTGTGATCACAGGGAATACTCATGTCAATTAATAAACACGTCCTTTTTGTCTGATCTTTTATAATAATATCCGGTTTATTAGCTTTTATAGTTTTGTCGGTATGAACGGGGAAGTCCCATAGAATCGACACATTTTCTCCCTGAGTCACAGCTTCAGGATGGTGTTTATACCATTTGGCAGCGGTTTTGATTTTATAATGCCGACATATTGTCCAATCTAAATCCTGGCCGACTCTGTCGTGTCTTTCTTTAGATTCTACAGGTACTAAGACTCTACACCCTGAGATTAGGTGGTCTATTGTTTCAATCTCATCGTTACAGAATCGGCATTTTGGTTCAACTCCATTTTGCATCACATTGGCTTGGTAGTTCCGGGTTAATAAGCTTTGGCCTTGAGCAGCTAATATGAAACCTTCCCTCCCTGCTTTTAGCCCTGAGCTTCGTAACCTTTGGTGCGTGTGTTTCTGGTTGACATCAGCTTTCTTGCTACGGGCAACATACTTGCCATGCAGAGCTTTCTGTTCCCATCTGCTAGTTAATTTTTCATGTGCCTTTGTCTTTGCAATTAATTTTATTTTCTTTGCAACAGCAGTTGGCGCATTTCCTTCAACCTGCTCAATCTGGTAGGTATCTAAGAGATCAGTAGCGAATTTTTTGCTCTCTTTCAGAATAGAGTGAAGTTTTTTCGGTCTTTCATATTTTTCAACAAGTTTCAGCATCCAATCGGTGATTGCTTCAAGGTATTTGGCCAGTCCATTGTGGTAGTTTTGTATGCACGTTCAAGCTGGATCAAACCTCGACTTCCCTGAGCTCTGGGAAGGTAAAGGCGATCCACGTCTGCCTTTGGATGGTGCATCTTATTACAAGTCATTAGCTTGCGGATTTTTCCGTCAATTTTCATTATTTCACTGGTATTCCAGTTAAGCACATTCATGCTATAAATAACAACTGGTACTGCTAAGGAATTTATGGCTAACACCTTATTATATGCATTCAGCTCAGACTTCAGGACTACTCGAACTCTTCTATAACATTCCTTCTTAACCTTCTCTTTCATGCTTGCATGCTGGATACCAGAGCCTTCATTTATTCCTAGCTACTTATCCGTTTGCTCCTGCTCAAGTTCCTTTATTACTGTTTCAACATCTAATTCGATTGAACTTGACTTTATCAATTTCCCTTTCTTAAAAGTGGCTTTGGCACACTTTTCAAGGACAAACTCTATCCCAATATTATCACTGAATCCTTTCACAGTATGTAGTAGTCCTTCAAGCTCTTCATCATCTTTGCCCTATAGTTTTAAATCATCCATATAAAATAGATGGCTTATTTTCCTGTTGTCAATTTTGTAGCCATATTCTGTTCTGTTCAGTTCACTTAAGAGTAGTATTAGTGCTATGCAGAAAATTAGTGAGTGAAAGGGAGTCACCTTGGAAAATGCCACAGTTTATGCTAATATTGTTTGAGCGCAATACTCCATTAGAATGATATAATTGGAGCTTCGTGTTCCATAGTGACATATTATACTTTAAAAAATCTGAAATCACAGGAGGAATTTTGAAAATGTTTATTATTATTATTATTATTATTATTATTATCATCATCATCATCATCATCATCATCATCATCATCATCATCATTATAATTATTATTATTTATTTATTTATTTATTCATCTATTGCCTTTGCACAGCTTCTTACGCTGGAGATGCATTACAGTATCAGCTGTTCACTAACAGTGAACTAAGGTAACACCCCTTATTTTTCGAGTACCTTCCGGAGTATTCAAGCAGTACCAAGCAGTGCTGTTTTCTGCAAGTGTTCCACCCATATTGCGGCCCCTATTTGTCCCATGTACTTCTCAAGATTTTTACTCACTTTCACAGGGCTCCGACAATTATTGATACTACTACCACGTTTTTCAGCGACCACAACTGCTTAAGCTCCCAAGCTAACCTGTCATATCAATCGACTTTTCTTTCTTCCAAATCGCATACCTTGTTGGCAGCTGGGGTATGCTATATCTATGATCCAGCATCGTTTGCTTTCTTTGTCACTTAACACTATGTCTAGTTTCCTATTCTCTATCTCATGGTCGCACTGAATCATGAAATCCCATAGGATCTTGGAATTATTATTTTCGATGATGCCTTGGGGTTTATGTTCGTAAAACTTTTTTGCTCTCTCAAGACCATACTTGTTGCAAAGTATTCAATGGGTAATCCTTGCTATGTTGTCATGACGTCTCTTATATTCTTTCTGGTCTAGTGGCGTACATTTAGTGGTAATATGCCATTCGGTTTCACGATTTTGTCCACAAATTCTGCACTTACCACTTTCTGCATTTGCTGTAATTCGTTCTTAGTGCTTGCTCTTAGGCAGCTCAGACTAGAGCCACAGTTTCCGATTTTAAATCACTTTTAGTCATCCATAGCCATCTTTTTCTCTGTCTGTCTGTCTGTCTTATCTTCAACATCCCTATGAAATTGTTCATGTTTTCTTTTCTTTATCCACCTGTTTTCAGTTTCATTCATTCTCAAGTGCTTGTATAGTGCTTTATCTTTGCAATCTTCCATCCTACACAAGCCCGACCTTTTTTCTTCCAATAATAGTGGTTCTGTGGCATTTCCTACATACCATATTACGTTGTTTTCTTCTGATCTAATGCTGTGTTCGCATCCAATCAGTCCATTTCCCCTGCTTTTTCTTGGTACATACATTCTGTCTGAGTCACTTTTTGGGTGGAGTACTGCGTATATCGTCAGCAACATCCTTGTCTTTCTAACTAAGCAGTTTAGCTCGTCTTCTGTCCATGCAGTTATCCCTGCTCCATACTTAAGGAGTGAAACCGCCCTGGTGTTGATAGCTTCAATTTTATTCCATCCGTTTAATTTCGACTTAAGGATCAGTCTCAGTCTGCGCAAGTACTCCGCCTTAGATTTTTCTGTCATTTCTTTCTCCGTCAATTTATCCATTTCCAATATCCCCAAGTACTTATAGCCCGTGTCTTCTATCTGCTTCTTAAGCTCCCCGACGGTATCGTTAGCCCGTCCATACATTTGATTTTGCCTCCCTTCAACACTAACACACAACACTTTTTCAGTCTGAACTCCTTTCTGATATCAGCACTTAAAGTATACACCATAATCACGAAGGAACTGGCTTAGGATACATCTTTACCATAAATTTTGAGGTCATCCACGAATGAGAAGTGGTTGACTTTTTGTTGGCGGCTTTTGAATATATACCCAGCCTTTGCTTTTCTCAGAATCAGTTTTAGTAGTATCATGCATAGTACAATGATCATACATGCGGTGTCCCCTAAGATGAACACCATTTTCGTCTACGGGGTTGCTCAGGTAGTAACACTCCATGACCACAATATTGACTTCTTTGTTTAATCTACACCTTGTGTGCTGGTCCCTTGCTGGATAATGAAAGGCTGGAATCGGCCCAGTTTCCCTCAGCCTGCCGGGTGCAATACTGTCACAGTCAAGGACTTCAGTTTCATTACCACAGTTATTCACAAAATTTTGCTTTTTCATTGTCACTCATATGAGGTAGTGATTATCAGGTGGCGCAATTACGAGTGTTATATTCTGACACCATCACTAGAAGTATCATCAATCAGCACATGGGGAAATTCGAACCGCTTCTTTTATTATCATTATTTCCATCTATTATTAAAATGTATTATTAAATGTTGTTTAGTCTCAACTTTCGTCTTGTATTTGAAATGATCATATGTGAGGGTTGAAGAGAATAGTAGGTGCAAGAGAAGCATGGTGAAGCTTGGTGAAGAAACCAAAATCTACAAGTCTGTAAATACATTCGACTAATAGTGTGGGATCGGCAATGGTCATTCCTGTGCGATAACGAGACAAAAGCGGCCTCACACCCTTGGGGTTAGCAGAAGTCAACTGTGTTTACTACTACTAGCGATCAATAAGAGCGCTGATCTTGGCCTTGAAAATAACCAATTCATCTTGTTCTATTTTTAATTACTGATAGAAAAAAATAATAATATATATACAGATGTTCACATCGTTGAAGTTTTGAATTAAAAGAAACATTTTTC
>NW_021835493.1:15000-32500 GCF_006345805.1 Octopus sinensis
AGCCCAGTACTTATTCTATCGGTCTCTTTTGCCGAACCGCTGAGTGACGGGGACATAAATACACCAGCATCGGTTGTCAAGCGATGTTGGGGGGACAAATACAGACACACAAACACACACACGCATATATATATATATATACACATATACGACGGGCTTCTTTCAGTTTCCGTCTACCAAATCCACTCACAAGGCTTTGGTCGGCCTGAGGCTATAGTAGAAGACACTTGTCCAAGGTGCCACGCAGTGGGACTGAACCCGGAACCATGTGGCTGGTAAACAAGCTACTTACCACACAGCCACTCCTGCGCCTGCCATTATAAAGGTTTTTAAAAAAAAAATTGATATCATTTCTGAT
This sequence comes from Octopus sinensis, assembly GCF_006345805.1. Classification (NCBI taxonomy): domain Eukaryota; kingdom Metazoa; phylum Mollusca; class Cephalopoda; order Octopoda; family Octopodidae; genus Octopus; species Octopus sinensis. The sequence goes on from NW_021835493.1 coordinate 15,359, forward strand.
GTAAGTATCAGAGAAACTTCACTGTCAAAACAAATGAAACTAAACAGGCTTAATGTTGAGCAACATAAGGGTTATTCTTCGAAATTTGAATGAGAAATGCAAAGGTATGTGGATTCCATGAACGATTTCACAAATGTTCAGTATGCGAACCACCTGAGACACGGCACACGTCAGGTCGATGGTCCAGCTCCTCCCAAACACGCTGCAGCATGTCTTGGCTAATAGTCTCCAGTGCGGTAATGATTCTCTGCACGAGTTCCTCTAGGTTTGCAGGAAGAGGTGGGACGTAGACTAGGCCCTTCCTATACCTCCTCGTTTGCACTTTCGCTTGTCACCTGCCGTTATGGCCTGAACGAGCTGCAGCTTGGAGGGTTTCATTAGCAAGTGTTTCCTCAGGACGCACCAGACTGTCGTTGGCGGAATCTCGGTCTCCAGACTTGTTCTTCTCATGGATTTCTTGAAGCTTCGCAAGAGATTTTGGCAAACCCACTCGACAGTCTCTTCCGATGTTAGTGCTCGTCCAGATCCTTTTGCGCTACACAGACAACCTTCCTCTGAATTTTTTGTGCCATGTCCAAATCTGCATTGCCGTTGGTGACATTTTAGAGAACTTTTTCACAAATGCACGGTGCACAGTTCTGGTCGACTGTGTTCGAGTATACTATAACACACAAAACACTTTTTCTCTTCCAATGAATGTCATTTCTGCACCTTAAGCATAAAAGGTTGATCTGTTTCTACACATGCTGGTAAAACTTGGAGTCATTTCAAGAAGAACTGGCAAAGTTATTAGACTGCGAAATGATATCAAATTTTTTGAAACATCCTGTACGTATAATGTAAGCGTGGTATAGATATCCGCATTGCACAGTTGGACAAGAACTTTAAAAAATCCAACTCCTTCATCCAGGGATAATACTTTTGATGTCAAAAGTTATCTATGAGCACGATCCTTGAGTTGGTATAGAAGCAGAAAAGCGGCGAGCTGGCAGAAACGTTAGCACGCCGGGCGAAATGCTTTGCAGTATTTCGTCTGTCCCTACGTTCTGAGTTCAAATTCCGCCGAGGTCGACTTTGCCTTTCATCTTTTCGGGGTCGATTAAATAAGTACCAGTTACGCACTGGGGTCGATACAATCGACTTAATCCGTTTGTCTGTCCTTGTTTTTCTTCTCTGTGTTTAGCCCCTTGTGGGTGGTAAAGAAATAGGTATGGAAGCAGAAAGGCACACAACCACAAATAGGCTTAATGAGTATTTCTACACGGAATAGAAAATACAGAATCATGAAAGGAAGTAAACGAAAGAATCTTATCTTGACAACTGTTTTAGGAACACCATAGATTGTGCCGTAAGCATATTCAAGTAAAATATATAATAAAGACCGACGATGTCGTAGGTGTGTATACACACACACTCTCTCTCTCCACACACACACGCACACACACACACACACACACACATAAATTCCACTGGATCTGTTAGACCAACTGAGGGCACCAAGGTCGGAAGAAGATGGCAAATGCATTTGCCACAATGACCTAGCTTTGTCTAACAGATCTATTGAACTTTTCTATCTATCTATCTATCTATCTATCTATCTATCTATCTATCTATCTATCTATCTATCTATCTATCTATCTATCTATCTGTCTGTCTGTCTGTCTGTCTGTCTGTCTGTGTGTCTCTCTCTCTCTCCCTACACACATACACGCATACACACACACGCATACACACACACACGCACACACACACACACACACACACACACACACACAAAACACACACACACACACACACACACGTAAATATATTCATAGACAATCTCAGAACGGAATTTAGTGACGGAAGTTCGAAACGAGCACAAGATTTCAAATTCTACTCAACCGGTTCCATCCACCAATATTTTGGTATTCTCACCTCCCTAAGTACTGTTGCCACTCTGACAATACAAATCCACACACTATATACTTAGTCAAATGACTGATAACAAGGAATTAACTATGGCTTTTGTAGAATCGTAAACAAAACTGATTGCAAAAGTTGTCCGAGAGCAACAACGCATAGAAATGTGTTTGGCATTGATTTTGGATAGCGAACCTCGTGCAGGAAATACTTAACAAAGATAGCTTTATTGAGATAAAACTGAAAAGAATATCTCATAACAATGGTGTCACAGCAGTTGTGTCTACGATCAATGCACTTCTACCATATTACGATATGTTTACAAAGCATTCTAATATCTAATATCAATAGTCGTGAATGTGTGTTTGTAGAGTGTGAGTATACGATGTTGGCGTGGTAGGGCGGGTCGCCAGCGTACAAGTGCTTGGAACTCCATCTGAAATCTATTAAACGCATTAGAATATGTATGTGAGTGAGGATATATATATATATATTATATATATATAAATATACATATAAATACATACATACATACATATATATATATATTATATATATATACATATACAACATACATACATTATATATATATATATATATATATATATATATATATATATATATATATATAGATATATAGATATATATATATATATATATATATATATATATATATATATATATATATAATATACATATAAATACAACATACATACACGTGGGTGTGTGTATATGTGTGTGTATAAAAATCATGCATATAGTTAAATCTACTGAGTGAAATAAACAAAAGCACTTTCTCTTTTCTGAATCGCGTGCATGTGCATATACAAACACACACACACACACGCGCACAACCGCACGCGCGCACAACCGCACGCGCGCACAACCGCACGCGCGCACACACATGCATATACGCAGATGAATGCTAAATAAAGGTACCTGTGTCATATATATAGCGCATCTTAATTTGTTTCTTCTGATCATACACTCTCTGAGAAAGATTTACAGTTAATACATTTAGATCTATGATTAAAGTCAGAGTAAGTAAAATGAATTGAAAGAGTGATTGTCGAATGTTCTACGTAAAAAAAAAAGGTAAATGTATTTAACTAAAGGTATTCGGACGAGACATCATGATGTTTCAATAATTATTTGTTTCTTCAGTCGGTGTGGAAAGCATCAGGCCCTTGTACTGTCACATTAATAGTGTTGCTGGCACGAGGGTGTAACATAACATGAGCTAAGGCAAATAAACAAAGTTAGGAAGACTTCGTACAAAACCGAAAATAGTAAGTTAGTGAAATTAATAATTAGAGTACCATACTTTTTTTATTATCCACGAGCTAATCCACACACATACGCACATGCGAGCACTCACGCATGCATATATCTTTAGTAATAAAGATATATAGGTCGACTTTGCCTTTCATCCTTTCAGGGTCGATAAATTAAGTACCAGTTACGCACTGGGGTTGATATAATCGACTTAATCCGTTTGTCTGTCCTTGTTCGTCCCCTCTGTGTTTAGCTCCTTATGGGTAGTAAATAAATATATATCTTTAGTAATAAAGATGAAGCGAGTAAATAATATGGGTCCTACAACAAGTGTTTCCGTAACAAAAACTTTATTTTGAAAGCATTGTGTCTTAGTACATACCATACGTGTTTACATCACATTACCACTACGTCAGGTAATCCTCCATTGAAGGTTTCTTAGGCGATATGCTCCAAAAAAGAAATTATGATAGCACACACACATACACACACACACTTACACACACACACTCACACACACACGCACACGGGTGTGTATGTATGTATCACTACATAGCTATTGTTGCCAGCGAAAGGATCCTCTCTGGACAGTGTCGCCACCAACATCCAGTCCTATCATGCAGGACTCATGTTGCTGCTAAACTGATAACATCACGTGATCTTTGTTGACCAATGACGGCCCTCTACCTAGAAGTCATCTTGGACTTCTCTTCATTCAGTACTACGTGCTTAACGAGTTAGGTTCGTTTGATGAACTGGCGAAACTTTCAGCGGCATGGAGCCAAATCAAACGTATTCAATGTGAAATTCCTACCAAACGTGTTGAGTGACATTTTCTTTCGTTTGATCACTCATTCCTCACTCATTCTATCATTCTCTCACTCACTCACTCATTCACTCACTCATTCGCCCAATAATTTAATCACTCACTCATTAACTGATTTGTACAGTCGGTTATTCAATCACTCAGTTAACATTCATACACTCTCTCATTCATTCGTCCAGTCACTCAATCTCCCGCTTCTTCACTCAATTAAAAGAAAGCAACTTTTTCACTCACCCATTCACTCACCCATTCATTCATTCACCCATTCCTTCACTCACACACTGACTGACTCGCTCAGTCAATTACTCTCTCACTCTATCAATCTATCTCTCAATCAGTACTTATGATTCATCCATTTACTCAATCACGATTTCAATCCCCCACCCATTCACCCATTCAACCGCTGACTAAAGTTCCCACTCAATCACACGCACAATCACTCATTTATTTATCCAATCACTCATTTATTAACCAATTAATTCCTCAATTACACACTCACTCGTTCACTCAATCATTCTCTCATTCATATACTGAATCAGTCAAATCATTCGCTCACTCAATCACGAAATCAATCACTCACCCGATAGCTCATTCACTCAATCACAATCTTATTCCTCCTAACCCCCTCCCCCCCGACTCACCATCGTTTCATAACCATGCAACCCCCTCCCTCCACCCATTCTTCTATCATTAAATGTTTGCTATTTTCCTCCTTCATCTCTTATCTCTTTTAAACAATCTTTCACCAACTTTCATTCCTCATCCAGGCTTCTTCACTCTCACTTCATTACTCACTCTCTCTCTCTCTCTCTCTCCTCTCTCTCTCTCTCTTACTCACTGCGGTGTTGTTTGTCAACATCTCTCCTCTTTCTACACCTCACAGCTCTTTAAGAAACACCTCCACCTCTTATTCTGTCTCGTCCAGATCTGTTTCTCATTTTCCCTCTCATCGTCACCACGACCACTATCACCACCGCCGCTGCCGCCGCCGCCGCCGTCGTCATAGTCGTCGTCGACGTCGTAGTAGTCGTCGTAGTAGTCATCGTCGTCGTCATCATCATCATCATCGTCACCATTTCTCTTTCTTCTGTCTCTCTTCAACCTTCTCTCTCTCTTCTCCGTATTTCCAGTCCGAAGAATCCGCTAGATCTTTCTAATTTGGTAACAAGAGACCTGTAAAGTCTTGAATCTATTAAAATATCCCATTTCTGGCACTGGTAACCAGAGAATATTCTTTAATTTGTCGAAATGCCAATGATTGCATTCAAAATGGAGGAAAAAGCTTTTTAGGAAGATATTTTATATTCAACAGGTATTTGTATTTTTTTTGGAAATATTTTACATTTTATCAGAAATATGATGTATAGAATAAAGACATTTATAGCATGGGTAGTTACATGCATATGCATGGATGCATATGCATGTATGTATAATACGTATACAGATACATACATACTAACATACATATATAATATATCTAAATCTATATCTATCTATCTCTCTCTCTATATATATACACACACGTAATATGATGTAAATTATTTAGGCAGTCATATATACGCATAAACACACACACTTATCTGTACATACAAACTTATATACATACCTGATACATGCTATATATTTCACCAAAAGTAAATTACTGCTGATGGACGCAATTAATAGAGTATGTGATAAAAGAGCTTCTTGTGTTGTAATTACTTACGTCTTGGGTTCAAATGCGGATATAATTCATTATTACCAGATTGACGAATTATGTACAGGGGGTTGTTGTTTTGGTTATACACTTGAGACCAGAGCCGCAGCCGGGCAACCATACAAAAACTGAAACCGCTTAGAAAAGGATTAAAAATAATCTCGTAGCGTCATCTGTCTAGTGTTTGTGACCAAAAGGGAGATAACTACTCCTAAATGCTAGCATCTCACAGTCTATGGAGGTGACGCTGCGAGCTGATGTTGGTGTATCTATCTATCTATCTATCTATCTATCTATCTATCTATCTATCTATCTATCTATCTATCTATCTATCTATCTATCTATCCATTCCCCTTGTCTGCCAAGGATGGGCGGTAGTGGCACCGCGGTACTTTTTCGCAAGAGTCTGGATCTCAAAGTAAAGACATTCGTAGACCCGGAGGTTATACTGGTCATCCTGGATGTCGACGGCAGCAATGGGTGCGCTTTTCGACTCGTATCAGTCTACGCACCACCTTTAACAGGTCGGGCGGATTTCTTTCAACGTCTAGAAGCATTCTTGGGAACGTCTCGTCCTTTACTCTTAGTGGGGGATTGGAATGCTACCTTGGACACGCATGTATACTACGTGGGCAGAGATAGGAATAGACGGGGATGCAAATGCCTCAGATACATGCTCAGACGCTTTCAACTGTCTGACTGGTACCGACTCGACCACCCGAATGCGCCAACGTGGACATGGAGCAACCGTATCGGGTCGTCGAGATCGTATCTAGATAGGATACTGTGTAGGACAGTAGATATAGATAGCGTAGGATGTCCACAATTCCACATAGTCAGCTACACAGATTACAAACTTGTGACATGTACGCTAGACTTAGGTAAGACACTTAGGCAGGGTCCCGGATACTGGAAACTAAACGCGTCTTTCCAATCGAGATAGGTTTTCAGAGACCGGATTAGCACACAAGTAAAGAGGGCTTTGACGTGAGCCATCATCAACAACAAATGGTGGTTTGCCCTCAAGAGAGCAGTAAAAGCAGAAGTGATTAGGTACAGCAAAGCACTAGCCATAGATAGAAACAGGGTAGAGGGGGAGCTAGTTTAGAAGCTAGAAGGGGCAATTAGAAGCGGCATCGCATCCAACGTTTTGGCGGCGAGGTTGGCCCTCGACCAACACTTCAACGCCAAACACGAAGGGTGTATTGTCAGAGCTAGGATGCATGCTTTAAGGAACGAAGGTGTTGGAGCCGCGCGAGAGGCCCGGATGGCAGAGGCGCAACAGAGCAACAAAGCCACCATTCGGTCTCTGGTAGATTTACAGGGGCGCGAATTGCTCGAGCCAAGTAAAATGTGTGAGGCTTTTCAGCAGCATTTTGCCCGACTGTTCGGGACGAGTGGCGGGCAAGAACGTCGGGTGGACTTCAGTGCCTACCTACACAGCCTATCACGACTCTCGACAAGAGAGGCAGGGAGCTGCGGAGGTGCCATCACGGCGGCGGAAGTGAAGGATGCAATGGCAGAATGCTCGAGGGACAAATTGCTGGGTTTGGATGGTCTACCCTACGAACTTTACAGTTGTATGCCAGACTTGTTTGGAGATGTCTTGGCAGCGGTGTACTGCAACTGGCAGCAAAACGAGAGCATTCCTGGTTTTGTGAGCCGAGGAGCCGTAACACTGCTGAAGAAAGATCTAGGCAAGGTGGGTGTAATAGATAACTTTAGGCCCATCACTCTGCTTAATGCAGACTTGAAAATTTTGGCCAAGGTGTTAGCCAAGTGGTTGGCACTTGTCATCGAGAAACTGGTCGACAAGGCGCAAACGTGCGCCGTGCCGGACCGGACCATCCATTACAACCTCCACCTGACGCGCTACATCATAGACAGGGTAGTTAAGGAACCTGGCATGGGTGGGGCGCTGATCAATTTGGATCAATCGAAAGCTTTCGATACGGTGGACCATAAATATTTGGTGGCTGTCCTCAGAGCGGCTGGTTACGGTCCCGTCTTCCGCAGCTGGATAGCCGTTTTGTACAGAGGTATCCACTCGGTAATTCGCGTAAATGGACATCTATCGAGACCTTTCGACATTGCACGTTCGGTCCGTCAGGGATGCCCCTCTCGTCGCTTCTCTATGTATTGACTCTCGAGCCATTATTGCGGAAGCTGGCAATTCTGAGAGGTATCCCGCGAGATTTGGAATTCGGGACGAGCGTGTCTGCATACGCGGACGACGTAACCGTCATAGGGTCAAGCTACGAGCACATCAAGCTGGTCGGCGAGACACTGAAAGATTACGAAGCGGTGACAGGTGCGAAAATCAACCGGGAAAAATCAGTGGGCTTGCGACTCGGCACCTGGAGAAGCAAGCCCATACCGTCCACCAGCGCCTCCGTCATGGGACGCTGGACCGACGGTCCGGTCGAGTTTCTCGGGGTCTGGTTTGGTCCGGACCTCCAAATGAAGAAAAACTGGAACGAGATAACGAGTAGGGTGGTCACTCTCGCCCGGCAATGGGCCGAGAGGAAACTGTCCCTAAAAGGTCGGGTGGAGGTGGCGAACTCGTACATCGCGTCCGTCATCTACTACCACCTGACCGTCGTACCTTGTCCCGACCCTACCATCACCAAGCTAGAACGCATTCTCTTTCGCTTCTTTTGGAAAGGATGCGTCCCGATGCACCCGTTAAAATGAAGACTGGGCATGCCGTGGTTGATGATGCGCAGACACGCGCTGAGACTGCGACATCTCAGGCTCTACGCAGTCGTGGATCAAAAAGAGGCCAAGGAAGGGCGAATGTCACCGCGAGTGTCGCGTTGCTCTCAAGCAACTATGCCGTCCCGGGTCGACCTTGAGTGACTTCAATACAACCAAAGCATTCTATAGGGGATTAGTGGAGGGGAGATACGACGACGAGCTCGGGGCGAACCTGGACGACGATGAGGAATACATGACCCGCCTGTTCAGGGCGACTTTCGGGCCAGGGCCCATGGATAACTTCCAGAGATCCCTGGCCTGGCAGTGCTACCGTTCGGAATAAGCTCTACAGACACGGCTCGAGAAACACGGGGCCGACCTGCCCGAGATACGTTAGATCGACGAAACCGTTCTGCACGCACTCGTGCAGTGTCCAACAATTTCCAACAATTTTCCGACAATTTCCGGCTTATGTCGAACGACTGCTGTCACGTGTGGGACGAGTCGGTTTATTAGCCGTGTCTATAGTCAATATTGTCACGCCTCCTTCCTTCAAACGGGAAGGAAGAGCTATTTTCATCATCCCTGTGGCTATGGCGAAAGAATGCATCTGGTGGACGCGTCTGAAAGGATGGGAGACAAACACTTTCCTCTCTGGTCAATCTCTCATCAACTTCTTCAAGTACCACTTGAAAAGGAAAGTGAGAGTAGAGAGGCAAGTTTTGTCTAGCGAATGTTTTAAAAAATAATGGGTGAATGTAGCAAGGATGGCACGTATGAATGACAAAGCCATCTTGAGCATAATCCTATGAACCCGGAAATTTAAAACAGATGGTTACCTACTTGCAAACAAATGTGGTAACATCTAACATCATTGACCGAGGTTACCGAGGTTCCGTAGGCTTTTCTTCCCACGGATAAACCTTATCTGCTTCCCCCTTTACACTTTACATCATCACACTGTGATACATGATCCCTATTGATCGTTTTTCTCCCTTTTTTCTCTTCTTTTTTCTTCTCTCCCTTTACGATCCCTTTTGATCGAAAACCTAACCCACCTTATTTATTCTCTCCCCCCAAAAGAAAATCTCTACTTTGTAATCTGTCCCGTCTGTATGCAACCCTGTGTGGCTAATAAAGAAACATATCTCTCTATGTATATGTATGTATGTATGTATGTATGTATGTATGTATGTATGTATGTATGTATCTATCTATCTATCTATCTCTATCTATCTATCTATCTATCTCTATCTGTCTATCTATCTATCTATCTATCTATCTATCTATCTATCTATCTATCTATCTATCTATCTATCTATCTATCTATCTGTCTGTCTGTCTGTCTGTCTATCTATTTTCAGTTATCTATTATCGTTCTTTACGATTGTGCCTACCCGCCACCCTTGAAGAAGTCTAAATTAACCTCGATCGATTATTTGGTTATATCGATACGCCAGTGATATTAATTTCAAACATGATGGTTCGATCAAACAAGCAGTTAAGTTTTAAAAAGTAAGGCGCGCTATATTTTAAACTCAACAAACTGGTGACAAATATATAATAATTCTAAGAACTCTATGAAGAGCATTTCGCTTGTTTTCTAAATAAGCAGTCGTAGTTGGTTAGATGAAGTACAACAAGGGATTCTCAAAGACGAGTAATAAAGTAAATATGTATATTTGGTTTCACAGCCATTTTACCATTTTACCATTTTTGCTGCTGCTAAAATATGAGGAATGTGAAAGACATTAGGTGAATTCAATATATTTAGAGATCAGACACAGGCGAAGAGTAGCTACATTGGCATTTGTTGGATTAGCAAAACTGAGGAGCCAAGAGAAGACATAATTCCAATTCCTGCAAGAGAGTTCCTTTTATCAAGAATGCCAAAGACCAAGGAGGGGTGAAATATAACACAAGAAAATTAGTCAATCACCGACAAAGAATTTTTGACAGAATCAGAGGCAAAGGGAGAAAAAAGACTTATTGAAGGTGCTGCGGATACCAAATCTCGCGTTTCGCGATGCGAACTTGAAATTCTTACAAGCATGTGTCTAAGTTGCACATATCAGCTCCACTTTATTTGACTCTCGAAAACAAGATGGTACTGATATGGATATATAAATGCATATATATATATACCAAATATATACGTTTTTATTATTATTTTGCAATTATTTTGCAATTTACTTAATCATCGTTATATTATTGTTATTTTAATTTTAATTTTTCTATTATATGTAATTTTCTAGTTGGCATTGTTTAATTGTTTATTTTGAATTGATAAAAGGTGTTTTTTTTTCTAACTTTTATATATATATAAATTATATTTTGTGAAATTTGATTTAGTATTTCTAAATTCAATTTTTCCCTGTAAGTTAGGAATAATATTCCCTCTAATTATTATATTATTATTATTATTATTATTATTATTATATATATATATATATATATTATGTGTGTGTGTGTGTGTATGTGTGTGTGTGTTATGTTATATGTTATATGCTGGGGTCTTTATGCATATGTGTGTGTATGTATGTGTGCATGTATACATACAGGAAGACAGGAAGAGCGAGGACATGAGAATGTGAGAGAAAGAGGGCTCTGCAATTCCGTTAGTCATACCGTCAAACATTCTATGCTTCTTCTGTAATCTATCTTGGAGAAATTTCCTTATTTAAAAAAACCCAAAAAATTAAGCGATATAATATTGAAGAGAGTGAAGTAAGCTAGAAGAGAATGCGAAGAGTGGAATAGAATTTACCGAAATAAGTTTGAATAATTGAGAAAGAAAATACGGAAAGAAAGAAAGCAAAAAAGACAAGATATTGTAAAAGTATGTTTGTGTGGATATGTGCATGATTGTGTGTGTGTGTGTGTGTGTGTGTGTGTGTGTGTGTGTGTGTGTCTATTTTAGTATGAGTCTTTTATGTATGCAGGTGCGACGAATGTATGATGTGTTTGTATACATACATATATTGCATACATACAACATACATACAAGTCCATGCATACACACACTTATATATATATACACATACGTACATACATAAATATATATATTCATACACACATATACATACATACATATATATATATATATATGCAAAAAGGTATGTGTGTATATAGATACGTGAACGTATTTATACACACACACACACACATATATATATGAATATATATATATATATATATATATGTAAATTATATATATATGTATATATACATGCGTGTGTGTATATACGGGTATGTATGTATATATATATATATATATATTTGCATGAATGTATACACATATATATGGTGTGTGTGTGTGTGTGTGTGTGTGTGTGTGTGTGTATGGATGTGTATGTTAACATACATGTGTGCATACGTACATACATATGCATGAATGTATGAGTGCGATAAAATTTTTGTTCTTTGCGTCGAGGTTTTATATGTATATAATTAAATGTTAATACATAGATACACCTCGGAACGAATGTATAAAAAGTAAATTTATACAACTCTATATAATATCTAATTATTCTGTTCCGGTATACATACATACATTCATACATACATACATACATACACACACACACACATATATATATATATATTATATATATATATAATGTATATGTGTGTGTATATATGTATACATTATATATTACACACACACACACACACATATATATTCTTAAGCATATATCTACACCGACATAAGTATATATGCACAACTTACGTGATCACAAATGTGTATATATACATAAGCGTATATACATGTGTGTATATGTGAGAGTGTGCGCATAAATGTATTCATGTATGTGATATGAATATATATGTGTGTGTGTGTATATATATGCATGTATATATATATACATGTGTATACAAATATGAATTATATATGTATATATGTTGGTGTATACATAATGTAAAAGAATTTGGAGAGATCATAAAATATTCACTATATAATCACGCATGCACACATTTATATCCAAATACATACACAAACGCACATATATATGCATATATACACACACGCACAGACATATATAGACATACACACACGGTATACTCTTAAGTACATATGTGTGTCCGCGCGTCTGTGCGTGAATATTTGCGCTCTTATGATATATAACACGTAGATGCCCATGAAAGGAATATATATATATATATATATATATATATATATATATATATATATATATATATGTCTGTGTGTGTGTATATATATGTACAAAAGAAATAATACACACATACATACATACATACATGCATACATACATTGATACACTCACATACAAACACACGAACTCAGACACACATATATTTGTACATATATGTATATATATACAGTCAGTGAAGATGAATTTTTCTGTCTGAAGTAGGTGTTGTTTATTTATCTACCAAAGCAATCATCATCACATCATCATCATCATCCTCCTCATCATTATTACAATGGCAACAACAACTACAACAACAACAACAACAACTATATCGCAACAACAACCATAGGCATTCAGAAAAATGAACCAAACGAATATAGAATTGTGTCGGAATTTCAGCAAGATGGCAGCCAGCAACTTATAAATCTCCTTAAATGAAGCGAAAATAAACTGGCCTGTCGACGTTGCTTCACTGAGAAGAACAGCAACTTAATTATGTCGGCGTTCCTTATAGCAATTCTGTAAATATTGCTGCGATAGATTCCCTTTTAAACTATTAGTTTTCCTTGATTGTTGCTTTAAATGACGGGTCACGCGTTCTCTGTTATCTACCCCTGACTCTGTTTATCTTGTTATCTACCTATATGTCTGTCTTTGTATCCATCTCACTCAACACACACACACACACATACACACACGCATACAAACCACATTTGTGCGTATAAGTCTATCTATCTATCTATCTATCTATATATATATATGTATATATATGTATATGTATATATATGTATATGTATATATATATATATGTGTGTGTGTGTATATATATGTTTATGTATATATATATATATGTGTGTGTGGTATATATATATATATGTATATATATATATATATATATGTGTATATATATATATATATCTGTCTGTGTGTCTGTCTGTCTCTCTGTCTGTCTTTCTGTCTGTCTGTCTGCTTGCTTGTTTGCCTGTCTGTCTGCCCTCCTGCCTTTCTGTCTGTCTATGTATGTATGTTATGTATGTATGTATCTATCTATCTATCTAACTATGAATATCTTTATAGATACACAAACACATGTGCGTGTGTGTGGATATGGTATAACTATATACATAAATCTATTCAAGCATCTGTATATTCACACATATATACACACATTTACATACAGATATATATGTTTGTGTGTATGGTAGATTGATATGTGTGCTACTCTGACTCCTCTCCACCTTGTAGACATGAATCTGTGCCAAATTATAGTAGAGAATTATGCCTTCATTATAAGATACACACATATTAGCACGCAAGCGCGCACACAGACATACTTATGTAAATTTGAAAATATTTTATTATTTATTAAATTGTGTATACCGTAGTGTCAGCTCTAACCAGTGATGGGGAATAAACGAACTTCACGTTAGTTAAAATATATTTGTGACTTATTTCAACTTCGAAAGATAAATGTACTGTAGTTTCCTTATGGAAAACGAAAAGGCTCGTTTTTGGTAAAATGTAACGAATGCCATGTTTGCCCAGTACCTTACTCTCGCAGACTCCCAGATGTGTTTCTGATTTCTCGAACTCCCTCAGTAGAAGAGGCAACCCTGGGCAGATTCTATGATGCTTTTACACCTTTTACCGTAAGTGAGAATTTGTTCTCCGTTGTTGCTGTTGTGAATTTGCCTTCAGATGTTGTACGATGTTACAAACTTATTTTAACAGACCCGAAGTTCGTAAATTATATGGAAGTACTCCGTCGGTTACGACGATGAGGGTTCCGGTTAATCCGAATATACGGAACAGCCTGCTCGTGAAATTAACGTGTAAGTGGCTGAGCACTCCACAGACACGTGCACCCTTAACGTAGTTCTCGAGGATATTCAGCGTGACACAGAGAGTGTCAAGGCCGGCCCTTTGAAATACAGGTACAAGAGAAACAGGAAGTAAGAGTGAGAGAAAGTTGTGGTGAAAGAGTACAGCAGGGATCACCACCATCCCCTGCCGGAGCCTCGTGGAGCTTTTAGGTGTGTTATCGCTCAATAAACACTCACAACACCCGGTCTGGGAATCGAAACCGCGATCCTACGACCGCGAGTCCGCTGCCCTAACCACTGGGCCATTGCGCCTCCTGTAAATTATATACAAATACATTAAATGGATACGTTTATCATCTCGTTTCATAAAGCAATGAAATGGGCATTTAAAAGGAACGCTAGGTGTTTCTGTTTCCCCTTAATTTTCCATCAACGATTTTGTTGCGAAGTCGTTTGTAATCATAGATGTCAACCGTAACATAGGTAACGCACCTATGGCTGTGATTCTGAGGAAATACGAACTTTTATTTTAATCATTTTAATCAAACGAAAGTCTTATAGGTGGGGAATTGTGCAAACGTGTACCTTTATCCCAAAATATATCTATTTATTTACTACCCACAAGGGGCTAAACACAGAGGGGACAAACAAGGACAGACAAACGGACTAAGTCGATTATATCGACCCCGGTGCGTAACTGGTACTTAATTTATAGACCCCGAAAGTATGAAAGGCAAGACCTGGCGGAATTTGAACTCAGAACTAACGCAGACGAAATACCATTTCTTTACTACCCACAAGGGCTAAACACAGAGAGGACAAACAAGGACAGACAAACGGACTAAGTCGATTATATCGACCGCCCGGTGCGTAACTGGTACTTAATTTATAGACCCCGAAAGGATGAAAGGCAAAGTCGACCTCGGCGGAATTTGAACTCAGAACGTAACGGCAGACGATAATACCGCTAAGCATTTCGCCCGGCGTGCTAACGATTCTGCCAGCTCGCCTATATTTATCCCAAAATATATCGACCGTCATTCGCATCTTACAAACACACACACACGCGCGCGCGCGCGCACACGAACACACACAAACATGAACGCACAAGCACATCATGGATCACATGTATTATCATTGCATAATCATTATATTCTTGATTAATCTGGTCCATTAATTATCGAAACGATTGCAAAGAATGGAATAAGGCAATGCCTCAACCTACAGTCTAGTATCCATTCTATAATAGTTTACGACTAAGAAATTCTCCCTGGAATCTCACTTCGTATGGAATGGGTTCCTTTAAAGGAATCTGTTCATTCCTATGCACTCTGTTAGTCAGTATTCACGGGGGTACCGAAGGCGATAACTGCACGGCTTTCTCATTCCCTTGTAATCTGCAAATAGATTATATACGTATGTTTGTATCTATGTATGCATAGGCGCTGGAGTAGCTGTGTGGTAAGTAGCTTGCTAACCAACCACATGGTTCCGGGTTCAGTCCCACTGCGTGGCATCTTGGGCAAGTGTCTTCTGCTATAGCCTCGGGCCGACCAATGCCTTGTGAGTGGATTTGGTAGACGGAAACTGAAAGAAGCCCGTCGTATATATGTATATATATATATATATATGTGTGTGTGTTTGTGTGTCTGTGTTTGTCCCCCTAGCATTGCTTGACAACCGATGCTGGTGTGTTTATGTCCCCGTTACTTAGCGGTTCGGCAAAACAGACCGATAGAATAAGTACTGGGCTTACAAAGAATAAGTGCCGGGGTCGAGTTGCTCGATTAAAGGTGGTGCTCCAGCATGGCCGCAGTCAAATGACTGAAACAAGTAAAAGAGTAAAAGAGATTATGATACGTATATTCATACATTCATAATGTATACATGTATGCATACATGTGTGTGAGTGTATGCATGTATTTATAAAAGAATAAAATAAGTGGGGTTAAAATTTCCCAACAGCTGTTTCGGCAGCATTTTATTGATTCATTCTTAGATTATTTCATAGGAAAATCCGCCATCTTCAGGTTATTGTAAACAAAGAAACCGATAAAGAAGGTGTCAGTTTATTTGCTCACCAAGCCACATGATGGGAACTGAGACATTTTTGTTGAGAACAAAACAATATAAAGGCTGCTTATAAGACCAATAAGGGCAGAGTTCAGAAACTATCTTACTTCTCAAACCGTTATCTTAATTAGTTTTTAGCACAGGCTGGAAGGCCATGCAAGGTCATGGAAGTCATATAATAAATGGAAAAGAAAAAGTTTAAAAAAAAAACCGAAACGGGAATCCTACTCAGAAAAGATGAAGAGATAAGGCAAGAGAGTGTCAGCGCACACTCGCTATTAGAACATACATATAGAGTATACAACCTTAAATACATACACCTACACACACATACATCTGCCTATACATATACTAGACATCCACATACACACACATAAATTTACTTCTAATATAAGGATAAATATTTTTTTAAAAAAATTTTGTCAGTTGCCACGATATTAAAAGACCTTTTAAGGTGAAAATTATAAACAATTATAAATAAGGGCAAAAGAAAAAAATTCTATGACAATATCCTGAGAAATAGACTTTATATCGTCTATATTGTAAATATATATATGTGTGTGTGTGTGGTGTTTGTGTGTATGCACACATATACATATATGCACACATATTTATACATATACATGTACGCACATATACATATATGCACAAGTACATACATATATACATGCATATATATAAATACACACGCACACA
>NW_021835493.1:37500-39809 GCF_006345805.1 Octopus sinensis
CATTCAGCTCCCGATTACTTCTATCCGACATGAAAAGTAATCATTATGGTCAACTATCACAGCATTATTGTGGACGAATCAACGATCCGGCCTCTGGGCGGTCAGTGTTATGGCAAAAGAGATCGATAGAATAAGTACCAAGCTTAAAAAGAAGTAGTAATGTCGATTCGTTCGACTATAACCCCTTCAGGAAGTGCCCCAGCATGGCCACACTCTAATCTGAAACAAGTAAAACAGAAGGGATATAAAAGACACATCATGAATATCTCTAACAACAGTACTTCTGAACTAGTGATGACCTGCGGTTAACCAAGAGAATATTTATGAGAGAGAGAGAGAGAGAGAGAGAGAGAGAGAGGGGAGGCGTAGGGGGCGTGATAGATGGTGTATACGTTATGTGTATATATGAGTTTGAAAACTGTATACATCAGTGAGGCGTGTGTTGTTGAAGCTGCAGGTATGTCTGCTTGTGTACACCATTGAGTATATATCTTTATTGTGGTGTGTGTGTGTGTGTGTGTGTTAGGGAACAGGCAAGCTTTGTTTCACCAGAAGAAAATATCTGCAGATAAAAAAAAAAAACAAAAAAACGAAAATTCATCTGTAAGAGAAAGGTAATTCAGAGATGTATATGAGGCGATGTATATAAAAATATGTATGATTGTATAATGTATGCTTTTGTATATATATATATATATATATATATATATATATATACATCCGCATGCATCCATACATGAAAAGA
This sequence comes from Octopus sinensis, assembly GCF_006345805.1. Classification (NCBI taxonomy): domain Eukaryota; kingdom Metazoa; phylum Mollusca; class Cephalopoda; order Octopoda; family Octopodidae; genus Octopus; species Octopus sinensis. The sequence goes on from NW_021835493.1 coordinate 38,246, forward strand.
CACACAATCATACATGTACACACACACACACACACACACACACATATAAGTATATACACATTCATACATATGTTTGTGTGTATAATATATTACATTAATATTTCTAAGTCGTGCGAGGACCGACAGCACTTTTCATTATATATACAAAAATATTATAAACAACAGCTGCAACTGACATTACGCGCGCGCACACACACACACACACATACGTTATTATCATTATTTTATTATTATTATTATTATTATTATTATTATTATTATTATTATTATTATTATTATTATTATTATTTTATTTTATTATATTATTATTATTATTATTATTATTATATTATTTATTTTATTATTATTATTATTATATTATTATTATATGATTATTATTATTATATTATTATTATTATTATATTATTATTATTACTACTACGTACCCTTTGTGTAGTACTTGTTGTTGCCGTTCTTGTTTCTGCTATTATTTCGAAGATGCTGAATTAGCAGAAACGCTACCCGCCTTCGTCTAAAACACGGCCTGTTTGTTGTGTTGGTGTTGTTTTCATCTCTCATCTTACCATTGTTATTTCTTTGAAAGAATCTCGATTCGGTGAGAAAAGAAATATTACTGGTAGCCGGCGGGTGACACTATCTACCTGGCGGAGGTCACTGACAAATCATCTGATGAGATTTACCTGTAGTTAACTGACTAAAAGTTAGCTATAGCGTTTAGCTTGTGATAAGTCACGTGTGGTCCTTCACCTGTCACTAATTGTCTAAACTTCACCTGGTTGTATTTACCCAGTGGTAACTGACTGTAGGAAAATTGGTGAGTGATTGAATGTCGACTGGCAGTAATTCTTTGTAGGTAAGTTGGTAATTACCTGATGGTGGTTGCATAATTCTAATAACATGTCATTGAAAGTAACTGTTTGATAAACTGACGTGAGTGACCGTTGATGATTGACTGATAAAAGCCAATTTACCGTCATTAATTGACTAATGGTCATTAGTCATTGACGTATGACAATTGATTTATTTCAATAGATCAATTGTAATACACAAAAGACTGCCTAATGTCGTTGGTTGATTAATGATGATTGATTTTAGGTATTGATTAATGCTGATTGATTTTAGGTAACTGGTTGTCAGTAGTCGTGTACAATAAATTGTGACTCACTGATGGAATACTAGTGTTGATCATCGAATGATGGTGGCGATTGATTATCGGTGCCTGATCAGTGTTGGCAATCATATTCAGTTCTTGTATTCGCCTGTTAGTCATTCACAGATTGCGATTTTTTTCTACGACAGATTTTGAGTAATCAGTCCCCTAAAATCATTATCTCTATCCCTACACAAATTAAGACTTACGGTCAAATAAATGGAGAAAAAAATACTAATTTCGATGTTTATATGTCAGCATACTGGGAAAAATACTTAGCGGCATTTCGTCCGTCTTCACGTTCTGAGTTCAAATTCTGCCGAGGTCGAATTTGCCTTTCATCCTTTCGGGGTTGATAAAATAAGTACTATTTGAATACTGGGATCGATCTAATCGAATTCCCCCTACACCCGA
>NW_021835494.1:0-17500 GCF_006345805.1 Octopus sinensis
ACACACACACACACACACACACACACACACACATATATATATATATCTATATATATATATATCTTCTCTCACCTTATTCCCATCTTACTTCTTTCTCTCACCCTGTGTAATATGATTATATATATATATATATATATATATATATATCGTTATTCTCTTATTTCTTTTACGTGTTTCAGCCATTTGACTGCGGCCATGTTTGAGCATTGCCTTTAGTTGAACAAACCGACACCAGGTATTATATTTGTACGGTTAGTACTTGTTCTATCGGTCTCTATTCCCGAACTGCGTCCCAAAGTTCTTATCTCAACGTGAAATCGACGAAGCAACTGTCATTTATCCCTTCCCTTTGTTCTTTCATGTCATCCGACAAACGCCAACCAAGATTGTGTGAATCAGCCAAAATTTAACTTCTAGAAATACCAACCGAAATGTTTTTAAATCAGATAAGAATGGTGGATGTTCAAGAACCAAATGAATGGCATATTGTCAATCCTGGAATCATCCTGATTCCAAAAAGCTATAATATGTCTATGTAGAGCAAATGTAGTCTGAGATACAGGTGTCTCAGACGGACAGACAGAAGTTCACTTTTATCATGTAGATTACAATTTCCTAGGCTGCGAGCTGACAGAATCGATAGTACACCAGACAAAATGCTTAGCTTCATTTTGTCTGTCTTTACGTTCTGAGTTCAAATTCCTCCTAGGTTGACTTTGCCTTTCTTACTTTCGAAGATGGTAAAGTAAGAAGCACTCCCGTACTGAGGTCGACAGAATCAATTTCCTCTCCCATCAGAACTTCTGGACTTTCACCAAAATTTGAAACCGTTATTGTCATTTCTTAACATACTCCTAAAACCCAGCTCAGTCATCTTGAGTAATCAATTACCCTGGGGGGGGGCATATTTGCGTAATTACATGGACAATGAAATGATCTTGGTTACCGGAGATGATGTGTTCGATACTGTAGGAAAATGTTAAGAAAGTTGCGTGGCTGTTTGGTAAGAAACTTGCTTCCTAACCACATGGTTCTGGATTCAGTTCCACTACGTTTCACCTTGGGCAAAAGTCTTCTGCTATAGTCTCATGCCCACCAAACTCTTGAGTGGGTTTGGTATACGGAAACTAAAAGAAGCTCTTAGTGTATGCATATATATATATATATATATATATATATATATATATATATGCGTGTGTGTGTGTATGTGAGTGTGTGTGTGTGTGTGCGTGTGTGTGTGTGTGTGTGTGTGCCTTTGTGTCTATGTTTGTCCTCTCGCACTGCTTGACAACCGGTGCTGCTGTGTGTCGTATCCGTAATTGAGAGGTTCTCCAAAAAGGCCGATTGAATATGCACAAGACTTTAGAAAATCAGCACTGGGTTCGATTCATTCCACTAAACATAATCTCTCCAAGACAGTGCCCCAGCAGGGCCACAGTCAAATGATTAAATCAAGTAAAAAGTAAATGGTAAATGGGAACAATGAATAGACGTTTAAACTGATTTTACACTTTGTCGTGTGGTCTGTGTATATGGACATGCATGTAGTTTTACATCTAATGTACTAAATCTCCGTATATTTTCGGTAAAATAAGGCGCGACAAATTTTATTTTATAAAGCTTGTAACTCTTAACAAAACTTTGACAGACGAAACGAGACGCAATACAAGAAGAAGATAGCATCAAAATGTGGAGGCGCAATGGCCCAGTGGTTAGGGCAGCGGACTCGCGGTCATAGGATCGCGGTTTCGATTCCCAGACTGGGCGTTGTGAGTGTTTATTGAGCGAAAACACCTAAAGCTCTACGAGTCTCCGGCAGGGGATGGTGGTGATCCCTGCTGTACTCTTTCACCACAACTTTCTCTCACTCTTACTTCCTGTTTCTGTTGTACCTGTATTTCAAAGGGCCGGCCTTGTCACTCTCTGTGTCACGCTGAATATCCCCGAGAACTACGTTAAGGGTACACGTGTCTGTGGAGTGCTCAGCCACTTACGCGTTAATTTCACGAGCAGGTTGTTCCGTTGATTCGGATCAACCGGAACCCTCGTCGTCGTAACCGACGGAGTGCTTCCATCCAGCATCAAAATACATGCCTTGCATATTTCTAATCTAAAATATGCAGACGATAAGGCGGCGAGCTGGCAGAAACGTTAGCACGCTGGGCGAAATGCTTAGCGGTATTTCGTCTGCCGCTACGTTCTGAGTTCAAATTCCGCCGAGGTCGACTTTGCCTTTCATCCTTTCGGGGTCGATTAAATAAGTTCCAGTTACGCACCGGGGTCGATATAATCGATTTAATCCGTTTGTCTGTCCTTGTTTGTTCTCTCTGTGTTTATCCCCTTGTGGGTAGTAAAGAAATATGTATTTCGACTGTCTTTACGTTCTGAGTCCAAATTCCGCAGAGGTCGACTTTGCCTTTCATCCTTCTGGGCTTGATAAATTAAATACCAGTTGTGTAGAGGTTGATCTAATTTCGGCCAAAAATGTCAGGCCTTGTGCTTAGAATAGAAAAGAAAATATGCAGCCGATGCTACTCTAATAACAAAGACTGAAGCTAGATGACATAAAATGACAAATAGGGTGGAGAAAATATCAAATGCGCATGGTTTTTATCTCAACCATAAAAAAATAAAAGTTATGAAAGTAGGAAAAAAGGAGGTAAATATTAGCATACGACTGGGCGGTGAAAGACTCGAATTCTACAAGTATCTTGGAGTGTCTCGTATGAAGCCACATGTAAGAAAGAAATTAGGACACGGCTAACCATGGAAACATCCATGGAAAAGTTTAATAACATCTGGACTAACAAAAGGTTCCCATTTAAGTTAAATACAAGGCTAGTGCGAGCATTCTTTTGCTCAACAAGCATTTATGGTTGTGAAGCATGGATTCTGAACATATTTGAAGACAATATAAACAATACATTTAAAATGTGGGTGTGTAAAATTATGTTAGGGGTCTCTTACAAGAATCATTGGACAAACGATGGGGTATTACAAAAACTGGGTGAAAGACGCCAAAATTATAAATATTGTGAAAACACAAAAGCTCATCTTTTATGGCCATATTCGAAGAAGGAGAGGTTTAAGAGAAGATTATCATGGAAGGAAGAGTAGAGGGTAGAATATCAAGGGGCAGGCAAAGTACACAATGGAGGGACAATATTACAAGCTGGTTGGACAAGAGTGGCAGCGCAGCTGGAGGACTCGAAAAGACTTTTGCTATAGTGTCATCAATGCACTGCAAGCGTATAATGGATGACGGCGACAAAAATAAAGACATAGAAATTCTCTCTGTCCTACAGTGATGACATATAATTTGAAGATGACGAATTTAAAGATGACGATGACAAAATCGAGATGACGTTTATGAAATTGAAGCTGACGATAATGAAACTAGGGCTGCTGGTGATGAATTTAAGTTTGACATTCATGAGGTTGAGCTAGATGACATAAAATGACAAATAGGGTGGAGAAAATATCAAATGCGCATGGTTTTTATCTCAACCATAAGAAAATAAAAGTCACGAAAGTAGGAAAAAAGGAGGTAAATATTAACATATAACTGGGCGGTGAAAGACTCGAATTCTACAAGTATCTTGTGAGAGGGGTATAACTAAATAGTGTGCAGAAATAATACAGCCTGCTTTCGTCCTTGGAACAAAAAATGTTTTTTTTTTTTTTTTTCATAAACAGTCCAATCAGATGTCATAAAGAAACACGTGAAATACGGAATGGTAGAAGCAAAGTAAAACATTAGTTTTGAAGTGAATGGTATTCTCGATTAGATAACATACCAAGCACGTGACACTACAGTAACGAGTTCTATTTTTTGTATTGATTATTATATTGTATTTTCCCAATCTTCGTAATATAAAATAATTATAATAATCTACATTCATATCTAGAAGGCATTTGGAGAAGTAAAGAATTTTTATTTTTAATTTTATGTATATCAACTTCGGCTAAGTCTTCAGTACTTTTCCCTTTATGTCTCCGTTGTTTTGCTTTTGTAAATATTAGAAACTGGCCAGAGGGGCAATAGATTAGTTCGAAGCTGCCTCTCGGCGGAATTAAATAGTCGGAATTACTTGTATTCTCTTATAGTGTATACAGATAAGATTTGTAAATATTGGGTAATGTAAATAAAGGATTAGATGTATTTAAAAAAGACAGATTAAAACCACAAGATTATGTGGAATATGAATTATATATTTTAATACATAATATAGAAATTGTCGCAATTGGATGGTTATATGATTTTTTTTAATGAAAGAAAAATTACATTGTATGGAGAAAGATGTCACTGAATAACGCTTGTGAATTGTGAATCTCATTATTTAAGAAGCATTTTACCTTTGATTTGTTTTAGTCATTGTACAGCGGCCACGCTGGAGCAACATCTTCAAGGTTCTTAGTCGAATAAATTGACCTTAGTACATCTTTCTTTAAGTGTGGATCTTATTCTACAGTTTCTTTTGACGAATCGCTGAGTTACGGAGATATGATCAAACTAACAACGGTTGTCAACCGATGTGTGTATGTGGGGGACCAAACACAAAGACACACATACTTATATAAACACATACAAATACACACTCACAACTCCTCCACCCATACACAAACGCTCACATATATATGTATATATATACATATATATGTGTGTATATATATATATATATATATAGTATATGTATATGTATATATATATATATGTATATATATATATATATATATATATATGGCTCTGAGGAAAGTAGCATTAATTTTCTCTTAGGCCGTTCAATTTGCCTCAGTTGATCAATAGAATAATTGAGTAAACCTATCAGTAATCTACCTATAATTGCTACTGGAAACAGCCGTAAGCCAGATTTGTTCGAAGAAAGGAAAAATATGTAATAACCATTATTTTCAGCTTGATTCTTTTACACACAGAAATATATATGTATATATATGTATATGTGTGTGTGTATGTATGTATGAATGTATGTGTATATATATGTGTATAAATATATATATATATATATATATATATATATATGTAACAAGCTTCCACACTGTTTCTCTCTAAAAAAAATCCTCTCACAAGTCACTGGTTGGCCAATGACTAATAGAACACCCTTGTTCAAGGAGCTGGCCCCGAATGTCTGAACTCGAAACCACATGCTTGCGAAGTAAACTTTTTAACCACACATCTATGATGTTCATCTTTTTGCCTGTTAATCCTTGTATTGTTGTGTTATTATACAAAAGTAACCGAAAAATACAGTTATTTTTCTTAAAACCCACTGTTGACTTACGGAACCCAACTTTGTGTTGTATTCAATAGCATTTCATGATCGCATAGACGATCGTGACTTCGAAATGATCAATTTCCAATCAAATATTTCCAATGCCAGTGTGGTACTTCGAATAAGACACTTTTAAAATAACTCGAGGTAAACCATAAACTACCACACTGAATTTGGGTCATAGGAATCTGCTGAGGAACTGCATCTGTTCAGTTCGGTTCCTCCCAACGTTCTTCTAAACAACAGACGTTTTGGAGCTTTGGGAGAATCATGAAGCTATTGTTCCTTCATTGGCAAACCCGCTAAAAGATGCCATTTTATTGAACTTCATTCTTATTCTTGTGAGGACTGTTTAATCTACAATATCTTCATCAACCTGTTGAATATTTAATCTGCAATATTTTCCTGTCACTGACAAGAAATGCAGATAATGTTATTTTGAAAATATCGAACGCTAATATTTTTATTTCATCTCATATTTAATTTCCAGATTTGTTAGTTAGTTCTTGAACAAAATATGTATTATTTATAATAGATATGTTATTTTCGTTATTTAAATAACAACAAATTATCTTACCTTTTAAAATATTCATCAGAGTGTTATCTCCTTCGATGCCAGACTACAAGAGGCGAGTACCAAGCAATCATCTCTTTCACTCGAGTTTAACATGCATTGGGATTTTGCACAATTTACGTTGCTTTTATACATGCACTAACACACGAGCGCAAAAACAAACGCACACACACGCATACACGGAGAGGCATATAAATATACACACACTCAGACTCATACTCACATCCCTATACATGCACACGTGCACATCGATATATACATACATATATATATATATATATATATATATATATATATATAGAGAGAGAGAGAGAGAGAGAGAGAGTCATGCATATACAAATATATATGTTTGTGTCTGTGTCTGCACGCGCATATACATACATATATAAATACATACATACATACATACATACATACATGCATGCATACATACATACATACATACATACATACATGCATGCATACATACATATACATACATACATACATACATACATAAATACATACAACATACATACATACATACATATATATATATATATTATATACACATATATACATATATATATATATATATATATATATATATATATTATATATATATATATATATATAGGCGCAAGAGCGGCTGTGTGGTAAGTAGCTTGATTACCAGATATATGGTTCCGGGTTCAGTCCCACTGCGTGAAACCATGGGCAAGTGTCTTCTACTATAACCTCGAACCAACCAAAGCCTTGTGAGTGGATTTGGTAGACGGAAACTGAAAGAAGCCCATCGTATAATTATATATACGCACACACACAAATATATATATATGAATGTATGTATGTATGTATGTATATATATATATATATATGTATGTATGTATGTATGTATGTATATATATATGTTTGTGTGTCTGTGTTTGTCCCCCCAGCATCGCTTGACAACCGATGCTGGTGTGTTTATGTCCCCGTAGCTTAGTGGTTCGGCAAAAGAGCCCGATAGAATAAGTACTTGTCTTACAAATCATAAGTCCTGGGGACGATGTGTTCAACTAAATGCGGTGCTCCAGCACATCCGCAGTCAAATGACTGAAACGAATAAAAGAATATATATCGATGAGATCGAAAGATCTTGCCCGAATGTTTGTGCATTCGGATCCTCAAAAGCAACCGCCACCCACTTTCATCTACATAATCCACAATTCACTTATAAACATCGTTGATTCTTCTCCAAGGTTTCACCCTGTTGTTACACTTTTTTTTCCGTTTATTTAAAACTTATTTACTCTCCCATTGAAATGTTGTTTATGCTGCGTGTAACTTACATGTTGCTTGTCACGTGGAGGTTACACGAAATATTGATCCCTGGGTTAACATGTTCAGCCCAATGCCTTCCTTTATATTTTTGTTAGTTTCTACATTATGTAAATATATACAATTTCATATTCTCAGAATTAAATCATTATAAAATCTCAGCACCGTTTTTTCTAAATATATATATATTTCTATGTCTAATTCTATTGATATATTTATTGACTCTCTCATTGTGGAATTTACCCTCATTTCATCTGGAATTATTTTAGTTTACTCCAAGAGTTGGACAATAGAAACTATCCACCATTTTCCCTGGTTAGGATTTTGAGAGTTTTAATGCATAAAAAAATGTAAGTACTTGTTCATTTTATAAACAGTTTTACATTAGTTTTGTTTGTATTTTTTAATAAAGAAAACCTTTTTAGTTGTTGTTATTTAGAATGCAACTCGATGTTATTTCCTAGAGTGGATTGGAAAGGAAAAATGCATCATTATTTCTTTTCTTTGCTATTGAATTATTCATGACTTAAAGAAAACTAAATTCTTTATTATTTACCTTATATTGAATATTTTCATTTATCCATTTTTGAATTTTATTTCTATGTTACAAATTTATTTTTTTATTTGAATTTATCCAAGAATCCCTACACAATTTTATTCATAGAAAAAAAATGCTGTCTTGTGAATTAATAAAATAAGAGAATCAAGGAATATTGATTTGTTTTCGACTAGGCACGATGCCAACATTTCCAGGGCAAGAGATTTAGTCGATTGTATCAACACGAATATATAATTGGTGTTTATTTTACAGTCCCCATCGTGTCGAAAGGCAAAGCTAATGCTGTTGGGGTTACAACTTAGAATAACAAAGCGCTTTAAACTTGATACAATAAAACATCCAGCGCAGTTTCCTACTATGTAAATTTTATGGCGAAAAAATAACGAGAAATAATTTTTATATGTAATTTACTCAATAATAAGCGAGGTTAATGTGTTTGCGACAGCCAGAGTACATTTTAGCTCGATTTCGATTTGGAAATAAATTATGGTTCTAAACAATGCATACGTTCGTCTTGCAGTGACTACAAATTATCAAGCGTACTTACTCCCTGTTAGTTTTGTATTAAAAGTTCGAAGCCAAGGTGTAGCGGAGAAAAAGACTCCTCCGGTCAAAAATAACCATGAAATTGCACCTAGAAAGTTCCCCTCCTAGGCACAACTTCGAGGAAAATTGTTTATGGAAGATGCATACAGTCTCCCTACTCCATACCACTGATGTTATCCAAAGGAAAGGCAAAGGCCGACACAGCTTGGTACGAATGATGTTGCAACTCATTTCTACAGTTGAGTGAACTGGAAAAACGTGAAATAAAGTGTCTTGCTCAAGAACACAACACACAGACCGGTCCGGGAATCGATAACCTCACGACCGTAAGCTCGACGTTCTAACCATTGAGCCAAGGTGTAAACATAAATATGCACTTAAAAGCGCCTCTTCTAAATTCCTCGGCCTGTTCTTTCTGATGTAAAGTCTAAGGATTGAATATCCAGTCATTTATGACTTCCAATATGATTCACACTTTCACAAATCTTAAGATATGTAACAATTGTCTTTAGAACAAGCGTAAAATAAAAACGAAACACTTTATATGGCGACTAGTGTGAAGCTAGGGAGCAATGAAAAGACGAAAAGAAGGAACTCAGAGCAGGACTTCATTACGCCAGACTGGAATTCCCTACATTAAGTTATATCACCCATCAAAATTCTAGAGTTATGCTTTATTTTATAATTAAATCAGATAGAAAGCTAGATATATATATAAATAGATAGATAGATAGATAGAGGTGGTGTGACTGCGGTAAGGCGTTTGCTTCACATTCGCAGGCTTCCAGGTTCAGTCCCACAGCATGGCACCTTGGGCAAGTGTATTTTGCTGTATCCCGACCAAAGCCCCGTGACTGGATTTGACGGATGGAACAGAAAAATAAAGGCCGCCGGATGTCATGCCGGTCTGGGCTCCTGTTACGTCCACTAGTACTTAATCCATTTCATCTTTGCGCAACTCCACTAAGTTCGTTCGATAGCTGCAATGCTCTTTCCATTGTATTTGTGGTGTATGTATAATTATCATTTTTGCTTGTGTTGTATATAACCGTAAAGCTTCGTGATGTTATATATGCATAATTCTTTGTTTGTTGTATTTCGACATCGGCGGAATTTGGACTCAGAACGTAAAGACAGACGAAATACCTATTTCTTTACTACCCACAAGGGGCTAAACACAGAGAGGACAAACAAGGACAGACAAACGGATTAAGTCGATTATATCGACCCAAGGGCATAACTGGTACTTATTTAATCGACCCCGAAAGGATGAAAGGCAAAGTTGACCTCGGCGGAATTTGAACTCAAAACGTAACGGCAAACGAAATACTTATTTCTTTACTGCCCACAAGGGGCTACGCACAGAGAGGACAAACAAGAAGAGACAAACGGATTCAGTCGATTATATTGGCCCCAGTGCGTAACTGGTACTTATTTAATCGACCCCGAAAAGATGAAAGGCAAAGTTGACCTCGACGGAATTTGAACTCAGAACGTAGCGGCAAACGAAATACTGCTAAGCATTTCGTCCAGCGTGCTAACGATTCTACCAGCTCGCCGCCTTGTTAGAAATAAATATTTTAGAACTAATGAAGTTGCTGGATTATCTGCTTCAGTCGAGTATTTATGATACTAATGTCTTTTATTGTTCAAATTCTCGTCTTTACTAAGGGCAGCGTTCAAATCCCAGCGGAGTCAATAAAATAATATATACACAGAGGTCAACAAGAACCCTCTCCGAGAATCGTGTAGCCTTGAAACAATGCGAAATATCAATATATTAAGAACGATGGTCGGCTAATTTCATTATTTATTATCATGTAATAATTGTTGCTTTGCAGAGAGAGGAACATAGAAAACCGAATTTAATGCTAATCCCAGAACCGTCCATAAATTTGACTGGGTTTGTTAAAGTAATTGTGGCAATTTTGTTGAATTAGTAGCCTGTTTCCACTCAAAGTATTAATCTCCGTTGAGGCTTAACGGACTTCCTTTCTGGCCAAGGTTCAAATATTACTACTGTGTCACAGACAACAGAGATCAGTAAATCTTCAGTTGAGAAGTGTTTCATTTCCATCCCTGGTGGAATATGACAAGTGACACGCTTTGCCCCCTCCTCTACGCTTTTCATATTATTTCTGTTTCTATCTCCCTATCATTCTCTTTCTCGTCTGCCTCTATCTACTTTTCTTCTCGTTCTCTCGTTTCATTTTTCTGGGTTTGTTTACGTGGCCAGTAAATTAGCTATCACTAAATGCCATTGAATACCACAGAAGAAGTTTAGTGCGTCCCTTGCTGTGTGTTCAAATGATCTGATAACCATCAATAGCATCTTTAGTTTTAACGGTTGACAGATTTATAGATTTTTCCTGGGGAGGCGTGCATGTTTCTTTCAATGAGTCTACTTCTACTAATCACTTGGGACTGGGGAAAGTTGACCCCGAAAGTGTACGTCTGTTAAGAGAACTTCTAATTGTACACGGTCTTCAGTACAGTAAAACGTTATCACGTGGTCGTTTTTATTGTTAAGCTCCCTTCAGTTATCATGTCATTCTTCACGTCACAAGTGGATAAAAAGCCGATGGCATGTATCAGATCGTAGAGGAACTAGAAGTTCAGGTCATACTTAACCTTCACCGTATAATAATTTATATGTGACAGATGAGTTGTTGAAGGAACTCAGAAAGTTAGGTTTCTTGAAGCAAAGAATTTTATTTGGACTGAAATAGAAATTGATTTTGTCCCACAGTTAAATCCTTCGCATTGATTTCAGTTAAGTACACACTTGATAGTTGAATGGAATATTGACTTCAACCACAACAGGAATTATTCAAAGTCATCTCACACAGGGATTTCATATAAAAGCCAGTTACATCTGAGACAACCAGGCATATTATGATGTAAAAGTATTCGTGGCGAGGAGACTCTAGGAGTGTGGGTGTCGAAATAACATTCTCTTAACCCTTCAACTGCGTAATTACATTTCATGCTCATTCTTGTTAATGATTTTAATTATCCAACAAACAATGGAGTTGATATTTCTGCTTCTGTAATACTTTTTCAATATCACCTGTAGGTACTGTTTTCATATCTACCCGTAAAACGAGTTGGTTCGTTCTCTATAAAGAGATATTTGATAAAATATGTGAAAAAGAAAATAGGGAAAGTTGAAAAAATGGCTCTTGTAAAAGGACTCACTGGTGCATACTTATACATTTATGATTTACAATCAACTGCACAAGCGCAGTCATATAGTCAGCAGCAAATAATAAAATTAAAGCTGGTCATACACACACACACACACACACACACACACACACAAACACACAAACACACACACATATATATATATATATGTGTGTGTGTGTGTGTGTGTGTGTGTGTGTGTGTGTGGAGGCGCAATGGCCTAGGGGTTAGGGCAGCGGACTCGCGGTCGCAGGATCGCGGTTTCGATTCCCAGACCGGGCGTTGTGTGTGTTTATTGAGCGAAAACACCTAAAAGCTCCACGAGGCTCCGGCAGGGGGTAGTGATCCCTGCTGTACTCTTTCACCACCCTTTCTTCTGTTGGCCTGCTCGCTTAGCCAGTGGGGTGGCGTCATTCGAAGGCTAAAACAATGCGAATGCATTGTGACCAGCGATGTGTAACAACATCTGATGGTCTGGTCGGTCACGTGATCACGTGATATATATATATATATATATATATATATATATATATGAGATGTTTTTGTATCCAGAAGATCCAAAAAGTTAGGTAAGGCTATGTAAGAACCATGGAAGGGCCGCTGTAAAGCTCCCGGTTCAATAATAGCATGAGTGATCAATCTAAGGTTGTCGAGATTTCTTATGTATCTCTCCCTCTCCGGTGCAACCTCTGAGAAGAAATTAACTCTTCTATTTCCTTCTATTGAAGCTCTTTTAACTCATCTCTGATAATGGAATTTCATTTATTTCCCCGAAACAGCTGTGAGACCACCTTTCTATTTATAAATATGCTAAGAGGCGCAGGATTGGCTGTGTGGTAAGTAGCTTGCTAACCAACCACATGGTTGCGTGTTCAGTCCCACTGCGTGGCATCTTGGGCAAGTGTTTTCTGCTATAGCCCCGGGCCGACCAATGCCTTGTGAGTGGATTTGGTAGACGGAAACTGAAAGAAGCCTGTCGTATATATGTATATATATCTATATATATGTGTGTGTGTGTGTGTTTGTGTGTCTATTTTTCCCCCTAGCATTGCTTGACAACCGATTCTGGTGTGTTTACGTCCCCGTCACTTAGCGGTTCGGCAAAAGAGACTGATAGAATAAGTACTGGGCTTACAAAGAATAAGTCCCGGGGTCGACTTGATCTACTAAAGGCGGTGCTCCAACATGGCCGCAGTCAAATGACTGAAACAAGTAAAAGAGTAAAAGAGTAAGAATATTAAATTGCCTTGACCTTATTATCTTATTGTATTGCTTTAGTTTAATTTTTATGATTGAATACTGTTGTACTTAGAATGTGTTTTGAAAGTTGTGTGGGGGCTTTGTTCCTAAACAGCACTTCTTTTAGTCCTGTTGACACCATCGGATCGAATGGTGCTGCCCAGGTTTTGAAACCATAATGATATCCGTGGGGCAGCTGATGATGGAGATATGCTGGATTGTTGGTATGGCTGTTTTTGTATATATGGAATAGTGTTATAAAACATCTTATACACACACACACACACACACACATACACACACACACACACACACACACACACACACACACACATATATATATATATTTAAGTAAGTGAATGAATTATCCTAGTATGGATAATTCGGTTAATCGATACCTAGGTAGCAAATTCACGTCAGAAAACACGGTTGAAGCTACATTTCCTGTGTGGAAATTTGTGTGTTTTTTTTTATATATGAATAAACGAAAAGAATGGAGTCGAACGAAGATTTTAGCAAAATTCCTTTACTTTTGTTAAAATCTTCGTTCGTCTCCATTCTTTTCGTTTATTTATATATATATATAACAAAACTGGGAGGAAGGGAAGTGGGACGAAACGACGAATCGAATCGACCCTGCAGCGAATGCGCTGTCAGACAATATATATATATATATATATATATATACGTTTATATACCACGTCATTAGCGATATGTGTATCTCTGCGTTTAGATAGGTGGGATTATATCTAATGTGTGTAGGGTGCATTTATTTGCGTGCAGACGTAGTTAAAGTGAGAGAGACAGACAGACAGACAGCCAGACGCCTTCCCAACTCACTTATAAGCACACTAAACCGTGGTTTCAAAGTATGGTACAGGGGCTGCAGTTTAGGACGTGGGACTGAGTCGATTACATTGAACCCACT
The DNA here is from genome assembly GCF_006345805.1 of Octopus sinensis. Classification (NCBI taxonomy): domain Eukaryota; kingdom Metazoa; phylum Mollusca; class Cephalopoda; order Octopoda; family Octopodidae; genus Octopus; species Octopus sinensis. Next base: position 13,623 of record NW_021835494.1, read on the forward strand.
GTTCAAATTGTACTTATTTTATCGACCACAAAATGATGAAAAGTAAACTCGACTTCGGTGGAAGTTGAACTCAGAACGTGAAGGAAGAAACGTCGCTAAACATTTTGCCTGGCTTTCTAACGATTCTGCCAAGAACACTCAAAGTTATTTGTTACTTTTATCGATATATAATTTGCAAAATATGTCGATTTTTGCATCAATAGAGATCGAAAACAGGTGGTTTGTAGCACATAATGAAAATCTACGTCACCTATACAACAAACGCACACACACACACACAAGCATACAGACATACATACACGTTCAAATACACACACACACACACACACACACACACACATACACGCACATCCTCATCGTCAAGAGGAAAAAGTAGATGAATAAAACTATGAATAAAAATTACTCTCAGGATTAAATGGAAAAAACTCATTCGCTTATTCTCTACCCGTGAGGGTTTATGTATGTGTATCTATGTGTGAGTGTGTGTGGGTGTGTGTGTGTGTGGTATCTATGTGTGTGTAAGTGCATGTGTGTACGTGTCTGCGTGTGCGTATGCATATCTATATATGTATGCTTGTGTGTATTGTATGTATCTATATTTACGTGTGTGTCGTGTGTGTATCTGGGTGTGAGTGTCTCTACATGAGTGTGTGTGTATGTATATAAATATATGTATGTGCGTATGATTGTATGTATGTGTATATATATATATACACACACACATATAAATATATATATATATATATGAGTCTGTGTGCACGTGTGTATGTGCGTATATGTATATCTATCAATATATATATATATGTATGCTTGTGTGTATGTATGCATCTATATATATTTACGTGTCTGTCCGTGTTTGTATCAGAGTGTGAGTGTCTCTACATGAGTGTGTGTGTATGCATATAAATATATGTATGTGCGTGTGATTCTGTGTATGTATGAATCTATATATATGTGTGTGTGTGTGTGTGCGTATTTATATATATATATATATATATATATCTACGTGTGCGTATATATATGTGTGTGTGTGTGTGCGTGAGTGTATGCGTGTGTGAAGTAACGCTCCGTATGTGAATTCACTTCTCTGTGGCTTCATCTCACAATAATCTTCGAAGCAAACGTTGATGTTGTTTTGATTTTGCCATAATTCTTTTTGGCTTTTATTTTGGCGCCAATTCAACGGACGAAGATACGGCTGGTTCTATAGAATCTGATTGCAAGAACTATAATTGTATGCAAAGAACCAAACAATTTCGTATTGTTCCACATCTCCTATGCGTAATCGGTTCTATTAAGAAAACTAGAAGTAGAATTACCATATTGGTTTTTATGTTACTTTTTACCTTCTGCTTGCTTCAGTCATTAGACTGCGGCCATGCTGGGGCATCAACATGAGGAATTTTTAATCGAATGAATCGACCCCAGAACTTATTTTCTTTTAAAGCCTGGCACTTGTTATATCGGTCTTTTTAGCTGAACCGTTAAGTTACATGCACGTTAACACTTTAACACATGTTGTCAAGTGGTGGTGGGGACAAATACATACGCACGCGCGCACACATACACACACACACATACACACACACACACATATATATATATATATATATATATATCTACGTGTGCGTATATATATGTGTGTGTGTGTGTGTGCGTGAGTGTATGCGTGTGTGAAGTAACGCTCCGTATGGTGAATTCACTTCTCTGTGGCTTCATCTCACAATAATCTTCGAAGCAAACGTTGATGTTGTTTTGATTTTGCCATAATTCTTTTTGGCTTTTATTTTGGCGCCAATTCAACGGACGAAGATACGGCTGGTTCTATAGAATCTGATTGCAAGAACTATAATTGTATGCAAAGAACCAACAATTTCGTATTGTTCCACATCTCCTATGCGTAATCGGTTCTATTAAGAAAACTAGAAGTAGAATTACCATATTGGTTTTTATGTTACTTTTTACCTTCTGCTTGCTTCAGTCATTAGACTGCGGCCATGCTGGGGCATCAACATGAGGAATTTTTAATCGAATGAATCGACCCCAGAACTTATTTTCTTTTAAAGCCTGGCACTTGTTATATCGGTCTTTTTAGCTGAACCGTTAAGTTACATGCACGTTAACACTTTAACACATGTTGTCAAGTGGTGGTGGGGACAAATACATACGCACGCGCGCACACATACACACACACACATACACACACACACACATATATATATATATATATGCAGGAGTTGGCGTGTGGTAAATAGCTTGCTTCCCAACTACATGGTTCCAGGTTCAGTCTCATTGCGTAGCAGCTTGGGCAAGTGTCTTCTACTATAGCCCCGGGCCGACCAAAGCCTTGTGTGTGGATTTGGTGGACGGAAACTGAAAGAAGCCCCTTGTGTATATTTATATATGTGTGTTTGTGTGTCTGTGTTAGCCCCCCACACCACCCACCAAATTCACTTGGCAACCGATGCTGGTGTGTTTACGTCCTCGTAAGCTAGCGATTCGGCAAAAGAGGCCGATAGAATAAGTCCTAGGCTTACAAAGAATAAGTCCTAGATTAAAAGGCGGTGCTCCAGCTTGGCCTCACTCAAATGACTAAAAGTAATAAAAAAATATAAGAGGGTTTCTTTCAATTTCCGTCTACCAAATCCACTCAAATGGCCTTTGTCGCCCAATGACTTTCCCCAAGATGCCTCTCAGTCGGATTGAACGCAGAAGCCTGTGGATGAGAAGCTAACTTCTTACCACACAGCCATATTTGCGCCAATTTAAATAATAAACCTTCATTTCCCACCTTAGCGAAGAGAGAGATATCGTTTTCAGTCATGTTTGTTTGTTATTGGACAAGATATCTCAAGAACCGCTGGATGGATTTAGATGAAACTTTCAGGAATGTTTGGCCTCATAACTGGCATGAACTGATAAGACTTTGGGATCGATCCAGTACTGGACAATGATTCTAGATTATTTTCCCTGTTTTTTTTTAACTTAATTTTTGAGAGCGGTCGGGTTCATTTCTAGTAGTCTTGTTTGTGGGAGCAATTGAGCTTATTTCAGATATTCTCATTTTAAAAATCTTCTCTGGCTTCTTTCCTTGAGAAGACGTTGGTGTTGCCTTGGCAGAGGTTTGCGCTCTCTGATTGCTCTTGTTTTATTTTTGTTTCTATATTTTATTTGTTTTATTGTATTTGTTGTTTGGGTCAATAATTACAAAAAATGAAAGGGAAAGAGAAATCTGCTTATTTTCTTATTTCGTTCTGTAAGAGAAAGATTTTTACTAACGTTTCACGCAATAATGATTTCAAATTTTGACACAATGCCAGCAGGTTTTGAAGGGCAGCGAGAAGTCGATTACATGGGCCCCAGTACATGACTGCTACTTATTTTATCGACACCAAATGAATGGAAATCAATGTTGACTTCGGCGGAATTTGAACCAAGGACGGGAAGACAGAGAAAATGCTTCTAAGTATTTTGACCGCTCTGCTAACGATTCCGCCAATACGCCGCCTTAAACAGCAACAAATATTGGTTTCAAATTTTGGCACAAGGCCGGCAATTTTGGGAGAGAAGATACGCTATATGCCCAGAGGCATATAGCGTAGTGGTTTGAAACCCTGGAGTGATGAAGGCTGAAGGGTATATCAGCCGAAACGTTGTGTTAACAACAAACAAGTTGAGGACAAATATCCGTCAAATGTAAATAATGTAAATAATGTATAAACTGAACATATCCATCTACAAAGAAGCAGTAATTTGACGCTTCAGGAGATTCCATGCTTGCAACTAAAGTCCGTATCTGATGTCTGTTATTGAGACAAGTCTTAGCAAATAAGCAAAAACGATTTGGAGTATTTTTGCTAAAGAAGGCGTTTTATTTC
>NW_021835494.1:22500-35000 GCF_006345805.1 Octopus sinensis
TAGTAGTAGCAGCAGTGGTGGTAGTAGTAGAGTGGTAATAGTAGTAGTAGTTGCAGAAGTAGTAGTAGTAGTATTAGTAGCAGCAGCAGCAGCAGCAGCAGCAGCAGTAGTAGTAGTAGTAGTAATAGTAGTAATAGTAGTAGTAGTAGTAGTAGAAGCAGCAGCAGCAGCAGCAGTAGTAGTAGTTGTAGTAGTAGTAGTAGTAGCAGTAGTAGTAATGGTAGTGAGGTGGTTTTGGCAGTTGTGGTGGTAGTGGTGTTTTAAACTGCAGCTGTAATAAAACAAGAGAAAGAGCGGTAGCTACACAAAAAGCAACTGCAGCAGCAGCAGCAGCAGCAGCCGCAGTAGTAGCAATAGTAGTAGTAGTAGTAGTAGTAGTAGTAGTAGTAGTAGTAGTAGTAGCATCAGCAGCAGCAGCAGCAGTAGTAGTAGTAGTAGTAGTAGTAGTAGTAGTAGCAGCAGCAGCAGTAGTAGTAGTAGTAGTAGTAGCAGTAGCAGTAGTAGTAGTAGTAGTAGTAGTAGTAGTAGTAGTATCCATTCTGCAGTTGTAGCGCAACAGCAGCATAAACGCTTCTGTAGTTGTCCAACAACAGTCGCGAATTTTTTTTTTTCTTTGTGTGTGCAACGTCACATATGCAGTAGTGCGAACTGCTATAATCTGCAGTTGTCCAGCTTCTGCACCGACAGCAGCAGCAACAGCAGTGGCAACAGCAGCAGCAGAAGCAGCCACAGCAGCAGTCGTTGTTGTGCAGTTGTGATGCAACAGTTTGATTAGCAGAAATAATGCAGCCTGAACAATTTGCATGAATCTTTTTTCCGAAATCAAAATTAAAACAAACCGTCATCTCTGTATCTTTTACACGTTTTAACCATTTAGACTACGGCCAAGCTGGGACACAACCACCAAGGGTTTTAGGCGAAAAACTCAACACCTAGACCCTGCATTTTTTTTTTTAGATCTAGAATTCTATCGATTTGTATAATGTAGAACCGGTTGTTTACAGGAAGGTATACAAACCAACACCAGATATCTAACGGTGTTGGGGGACAAAGACAGCCGCTTCCGCACACATGCACGCACGCGCACACGCACACACACACATGTATGCATACAATATGTTTATAAACGCAGGCGTGGCTGTGTGGTAAGAAGTTTGATTCCCAATCACACGGTTCCGGGTTCAGTCCCAATGCGTGGCACCTTGGGCAAATGTCTTCTACTAAAGCCTCGCGTCGACTTCTTCTTCTCTTCTTCTTCTTCTTCTTCTTCTTCTTCTTCTTCTTCTTCTTCTCTTCTTCTTCTTCTTCTTCTTCTTTTTCTTCTTCTCCCTTCCTCAATCTCAATATATATATGTGTGTGTGTGCGTGTTGTTGTATTTGGGATAGTCATGTTGCCAGTTTAGCCAATGAAGACACGCATTCCTTCCTCTCTTTCGTCCAATCTTTCCATCCAGCCCTCAACTTCATTTCCACTATCTTCAACACCTCTGTCTCCTTCCTCGACATTTCGGTTAGCATTCTTCACTCCACTCTTACCACCTCCATTCACTACAAACACACAGACTCACACTCATATCTCAACTTCTCTTCCTCCCACCCAGAACACACCAAGCTTTCCATCCCCTATTCCCAATTCCTCCGTCTACGTAGGCTCTGTAGTGACGACCATGACTTTGAGACTCAGTCTCAACGTATGGCTCACCACTTCACCCTACGTGGATACCCCCTCACCACTACCCACCCCGCCCTTGCCAGAGCACGGTCCGTGGACCGTGTATCTGCTCTCTCTCCCCGAACCCGCCCTGTAGTCTCCCGCCTCCCTTTTCCCCTCACTTACCACCCCACGACCCTACGTCTCCAACGCACCATTCTTCGAGCTTTCCGTCATCTCCAGTCCGACCCGTCCACTTCACACCTCTTCCCTAACCGACCCCTCCCCTCTTTCAAACGAGCCCACAACCTTCCAGACCTTTTGGTCCATAGCTCCTTCCCTAACCCTACCTCCCAACCCGGCTCGTTCCCCTGCTCCCGCCCACGTTGCCGCACTTGCCCTTACCTCTCCAACACCACCCGCCTCACTAGCACCCACCATCGACCCTATCCCATCATCCACTCCTTCACCTGCACCTCCAGCAATATTATCTATTGCATCTCTTGCTCTCTCTGCAATTCCTTGTACATCGGACAAACGGGACGCCGCTTGGCTGACCGGCTCGCGGAACACCTTCGTGACATCCACCTTGCGAACGACACACCGGTCTCACGCCATTTCCGCTCCACCGGTCACTCCTTGCAACACCTATCTGTGTTCGGTTTGTCCTTACACAGAGGCCATCCGGATTCCCGTTTGCGCCGTGAACAGGAATTAATCTTCTCTCTTCGCTTTTATACGCCATTTGGTCTCAACTCTCCCCCCTCCTCATCTAACCCCCCTCTCCCCCTCCTCACCTATCCTTTCTCCCCCCGACCCCTACTTCTTCAGTCCTTCATCCTTTCACCCCTACTCCCCTTCCCTTCTTCCCTCTTTCTCCCTCCCTCTTCCCCTTCCCTCTGCTCCCTCACTCCCTCTCTCCCCTTCTCTCTCCCCCTCTCCCTCTTTCCTCCTTCATCCCCCTCCTCCCCTTCCTTCTCCCCCATCCTCTCCTCTCCCCCTTCTCCTCCCCCTCTTCTTCCCCTCCCCTTCTCCCCCCTCTTCTCCCCCTCCCCTCTTCTCCTCACTACACCACATGACTTTACACATCACATCACATATGATGTGCCATACTAATACACACACCAACTAATACATACTAATACGTACTAATACATACTAGTACATACTAATACTTACACCAACCCTATACATACACACGTCCAGACCCCGCATACGCACTTATACTCTCTCACACCACACACACACACACCTATACATACCAATACGTACTAATACATACTAATACATACTAATACATACACCAACCCCATACATACGCACGTCCAGACCAATCCTACGCACTAATACTCTCTCATACACACACACACACACACCCCTTATACATACTAATACATACACCAACCCTATACATACACACATCCAGACCCCTCCCACGCACTTTTAGCTGGTCCCTCAACCCTTTTATCAACCCTATTATCTCCCCTTATTTCGCTCTCGCGTCTCATGTTTGATCTTTGACCTCTGGCCGAAATCAGATCGCCATGTTGATTCGTTAGCTACTGCACGCATTTTTTTTCTTTCCTTCTTTCTGTGTTTTTCTCTCTCTGTGTATCTTTCTGTTGAAGAGCGTAGGCTCGAAACGTTAAAGACTTGTTTTATTTATTTTCCTGAGCGCCATACTAATACAATTGTTCGTTTGTTTTCCACCTGCCTTCGTCTTTTGTTTATTTTCATAAAGCTTCCCGTTATATATATATATATATATATATATATATAATTATATATATATATATATATATATATATATAATTTCACGTTCTTGTTTCTTTATATATAATTTTTATACCTACATATATATATATATATATATATATATATATAATATATATATATATATTCCCTTCCTCGGAGCTCTCCAGGAAATCCTATCTCCCCTCCACCCCTCAGAACTTACCAGGAAAGGACGGCTGAAAAGTGCGTTGTTAATTGCACCGAAGTCAACAAAGACTTTACAGTATTCCGCCAAAAGTCACCTTTAAAGGCATAAATTCAGCTAATTCTCAAGGACTAATTGTTTAATAATGTACACACCTGTATTCGGTGGAATTTCAAACACACTCACACACACACAAAATATTTTCAGGTGTTTATGAAAACCAAGGTTGCATTGTGTGATAATATTTGCATAAATATCGGTGCAGTTATTGGTCGTGTGGATAACAAGTTCAGTTTAAAGTCCTGTGGTTTCGGGTTCAAGTCCCATTGTACACACTGTAAACACGTGTTTTCTACTATATTCCCGGAACAATCAATGCTTTCTGAGTGTATTTGGCAAACAGAAACTCTGTGGAAACCCGTAGTATCTATCTATCTATCTATCTATCTATCTATCTATCTATCTATCTATCTATCTATCTATCTATCTATCTATCTATCTATCTACACACACAAAGCAAGTGAGCATCTTTCGCAAAAGAAATCCTCATTCCAATAAGCGTAGAAACGAGATCACAATATGACTTTTTTTCTGTTTACGTTGCATAAATCTTTAAAACTCTCTCGACATTTTTTCTATAACTGCTTCACCGTCTCGTTTTTATAAATATCCTAATTATACATACCCACGCATCATTGAAAGCTTCTCTTCATAACATTGCGTACTTGAAAGAATTGCATATAATTACTCTCAGTTTCTAACTAAATAAATAGTCTTGTTCCATTCAGATCCAGATACTGCCGAGGTCTTATTTTCCTTGCACTCATCGATAAAACAACGTACGTGTCACTTCCTGGAGTTGAGGCAATCGTATAACACTCCTTTCTCAAAATTCCTGGCTTTATACCAAATTCACAACCATTCTCGGAGAAACTCTGGACGTCGATGAAGATCAACTAACCGGCCTATTTCGGAGAACTTTCGGGCCTGAGGCTATGGCTAACTTCCTGAAATCCCTTGCCTGGCAGTTCTACCGAGAGGCCCTACCTGGGCCTGCCCAAGGTGCGCCCAGAGAGATGAAACCGTTCTGCACGCCCTAGTCCTGTGAGTTTATGTTGAATACCTTCTGTCGCGTGTGGGACGGATCCGGCTGTCAGCTGAATCCATTGTGAAATTGCCCCGCCACACTCTTTTGGCCGGGAGGGGCAGGCAATATTTATTTGGCTAGTGGCTGTAGCGAAAGAGGTAGTATGGTGAACCCGTTTGAAAGGGTTAAAGACAGACACTCTCCTCTTTGGCCAGGCCCTCATCAACTTTTTCAAGTTTCACTTGAAAAGGAAGCTGAGGGTAGAGAGGGAAGTGTTGCCTTGTAGCAAATGTGTTACAAGTTGGGTGAATGTTAGAAGAATGGCCAGTGTGAAAGCACCAATTCTGAGCGTGTACCTGTAAACAGAAGAAGGGTTCTTGCACTGTTGTTCAGGTACCCGGGGTTTTTGTGGATTTCCCCACGAGGTCCTTAAAGCGCCTCCCGTATTGGTAGTTTTGAATTGTTTAATTTGTAATTGTTATTTATATTGTTTACATGTTATAAAACCCATTGTATCGTCCTGTTTTAGTCTTTTATGTTATAGCATGTCTTTTAACGTATTTTTTTGTGAGCCCTTGTGGCCAATAAAATAATGAATCATTATTACTATTATTCTCATTTCACTTCTCATAGCTTTTAATTTCACTTCTTCCGGCTAGATTTGTAAGAGCAGACAGCAACTTGTTGATAGAGGTTTCACAGTGTCTTTTTCCACGATACATAACACCCAATTACCAATCTCAAAATCCTTGCTGTCCCCAATAAAGCAGTTTTTCGGGCATGTTCCATCCTCATGTCAATTCCATTTTCTTTAACAAATTTCTCAAACCTGGTTATTAATGCTCCCAGTACCGCTGAAACTGCTGGGATGACAGTTATTTCGTTTATTGCCCGTATTCATGCAATCTCATCTTGTAGGTTGTACCTCTCAATATTTTCAAGTTCTTCATTCCCTGTCGTGGCAATATAAATGATCCCGTTTCTTTCATCATTTATCAACGAGAACAATGTCTGGTCTCTGAGCCTCAATGACTGAATCAGAATAGATTGTAAAATCCCACAAGATCTCATATTCATTATTCTCGGTGACGCCTTCTTGTTTATGATCCTATCATTTCAATTCCCTTTCAAGACCATACTTCTCATATAATCTTCAATAATGATACTTAGCTTCATTATTACGCCTCCTTTTCAGCCAGTTTTCTACACTCACTCACAATATGCGAGCTGGCAGAATCGTTAGCGTCTGGCAAAATGACGAGCCTTATTTATTCTGATTTATTATGGTCAGAGTTCAAATTCTAGTGAGGACAAATTTGTCTTCCATCATTTTGATGTCGATGAAACGGTTAAGTAATGGGGTCGTTGTAATCGACTTGTCCCCTCTCGAAATTGCAAGACTTGTGCTAATAAAATAATTACTTATATTGATTTCAAATTTTGGCACAAGGCCAGTAATTCTGGGGAAGGCGCTGAATCGATAACATCAAACCTAGTGATCAACTGGTATTTACATTATCAATCTCGAAAGTTAGAATTTGAACTCGGAAACTACAGACGAACGAAATGCAGCGAAACATTTTACCCGGCGCGCTACCAGTTCTGCCAGCTCACCGCCTAACGAATCATTATTATTATTATTATTATTATTATTATTATTATTATTATTATTATTACTATTACCACTACCACTACTACTACTACTACTACTACTACTACTACTACTACTACTACTACTATTATTATTATTATTAAGATGACGATCTGACAGAATCGTTAGCACGCCGGGTGAAATGCTCAGCGCTATGTTCTGAGTTCAAATTACGCCGGAGTCGACTTTGTCTTTCATCCTTTCGGGGTCGATTAAATAAATACCAGTTATGCACTGGTGTCGATATTATCGACTTAATCTGTTTGTCTGTCCTTGTTTGTCCCCTCTGTGTAGCCCCTTGTGGGCGGTAAATAAATAGGTATTTCGTATGCCGTTACGTTCTGAGTTCAAATTCCACCGAAGTCGCATTTGTCTTTCATCTTTCCGGGGTCGATTAATTAAGTACCAGTTACGCACTGGGGTCGATGTAATCAACTTAATCCCTTCCGCCTTTTAGTCGAGCAAATCGACCCCGGGACTTATTCTTTGTAAGCCCAGTACTTATTCTATCGGTCTGTTTTGCGGAACCGCTAAGTGACGGGGACGTAAACACACCAGCATCGGTTGTCAAGCAATGCTAGGGGGACAAACACAGACACACAAACATATACACACACACACTTATAAATATATATACATATATACGACAGGCTTCTTTCAGTTTCCGTCTACCAAATCCACTCACAAGGCATTGGTCGGCCCGGGGCTATAGTAGAAGACACTTGCCCAAGATGCCACGCAGTGAGACTGAACCCGGAACCATGTGTTTGGGTAGCAAGCTACTTACCACACAGCCACTCCTGCGCCTATATACATATATATATATATATATATATATATATATATATATATATGTAGGTCCCGGGTTGAGTCGGGGTTAACCTCAGTAAATAAGGTACTCAATACATAGCAGAGTAAATTAATTTATTTTATAGAAGGAGCTTCTACAGGACTAGAACTGTTTCATTCAAATGAAATCTTCAGGAAGCTCATTTCATTTGAATGAAACAGTTCTAGTCCTGTAGAAGCTCCTTCTATAATATATATATATATATATATATATATATATATATATATATATATATATATATATATATATATATATATATACATATACATGTATACGTAGCTGTGCACTCCACAGACACGCTTATTTCACGAGCAGCCTGTTCCGTTGTTCGTTGTAATCGACGGAGCACCAGTTAAGTATTAACGGAGCGCTTCAAGAGAAGACGTGCAGCAGCAGTAGATCAGGCAAGAATGAGCGCCGCAGTAGAAGCAGCAACAGGAACGACAGCCTCGGCAGCCGCTGCAGCGGTAGACAAGCAACAGTTGTGTTACAACTGCAGCAGATTATACAGCGGCTACGACGACGACGGCGACAATCACTACAACAACAACAACAACGACAAGAATTTTGAAGCATTGCTGTAGACTAACTACGCTTTGTCGTCATTATTGATTTCGATTTTGCCATACTGAGCATCAGATCGATATATCGATATTACGATCATCAAGACTTGCTTTCTGTTTTTCTTTTTTTTTTCTTTTCGTCTTTTCCCCACCCCAAATAACGCTGTAACAACTGTCATAAACACATGTTGTCCTAAACTCAGAAAACTTTCGGCCGTTGTCTCGACATAGGTTGCTGCTGCTGCTACTACTACTACTACTACTACTACTACTACTACTACTCTACTACTACTACTACTACTACTACTACTACTACTACTACTATTACTACTACTACTACTACTGATATGGATGTAATTTACTGTGTTTATTTCCCCTGAGCTTGTGTGTTTGTGTGTGTGGGTCTGTATATATATAATAAAGCTAAAACACATAAAATATATATACATATACACATACACGAATATACATAGTTTTATATATATGTATATGTATGTATGTATGTATGTATATATTTATATATATATATATAGATATAGATATAGATATATATTTGTGTGTGTGTAAATGTATATGCATATGTATGCACACATGCATTTAAACACATTTACATATATTCATGTGTGTGTGTGTGTATATATATATAGACACATATATACATACATGATATACACGTGGACATATATATATATATGTGTGTGTGTATACGTATAAGTATATTTACATGTATATATACGTATATGTGTATATATGTATATGTGTGTGTGTGTGTGAGTGAGTGTGTATGTATGTATATTATGTACACCTATAAAATGTATTTATGCACATACGTATGTGTATATATATATATATATATGTCTGTGTGTGCGTGTATATATACATATATATGTATATGCACATATATATACACATACATATATATATATACATATATACACTTATATGTGTATAGATACATATATATATATATACATATATATGTATATCCATACATATATACATATACATATATATGTATATATATAAACTTCTATATACATACATATATATATGTATGTATAGATAGATATATATTCATATATATATACATATATATATAATATATATATATATATATATATATATATATAATATATATATATATATATACATATATACATATGTAAGTATGTATGCATGCATGTATGTATGTATGTATGTATGTATGTATATACATATTTTGATTCGATTCTTTTCTTTATCTTTCATTTCAAGTTGTTTCCGAAACTGGTCTAGACGGTTATATCTGCAGCTTGAAGCAAAAGTACAGAGGCTGCGAGCATCGTTTCTGTTCTGTTCTTTTTTAAGTAGATATCGGTGTATTTAAATATACGTGCGTATGTGTAAGTGTATGCTAATCCTTATATATATGTGCAGGACTAATATTCACACACAGACACACACACACGCGCACGCACATGCAAACAACATATAAGTGTGTATGCATATGTTTCTCTGTGTGTGTGTGTATATGGGTGTGTATGTGCTTGCTAACATGGATGTGTGAATGTATATTTCTGAGTGTGTGTGTGAGCATATATCCATATATATATATATACACATATCTAGATATGCATTTATGCTGCATTTGTCTGGCATGACCATACATGCTTACATATATATACATATACATATGTATATGTGTGCATGTATGTATTTATATATACATACATAAGATATATATGCATATATATAAACACATATACATATATATATATGCATACATATATATATATATATATATATATATATGTATAAATACACACACACATATATGTGCATATGTCTGTGTGTATGTATATATGTATGTATTTACGAATGTATATTTATATGGCTGTGTTCATATGTTCATATATATATGTCTATGCATCTACATATATATGCACGTACGTATATATGTGTGCATGGTTCTATGCAAGTGTGTAAGTATGTATGTATGTATGTATATATGTATGTATGTATATATGTAAGCATTGCCTGTATGTATGTAAGTATGTATGTATGCATGTATGTGTGTACGCAAGTATGTATGTATGCATGTATATATGTACATGTGTACGCATGTATGTACGTACGTATGTATGTTTATGTACGTATGCATGTAAGCATTACATGTATGTATTTATGTACGCATATATGTATGTGGGTACGCATATATGTATGTATGTGTGTACATATGTGTGTACGTACGCATGTATGTCTGTAAGTATGTATGTGTGTATGCATGTATGTTTGTGTGTACGCATATATATGTGTGTACGCATGTATGTATGTGTGTACATATGTATGTGTGTAGGCATGTATGTATGTATGTATGTATGTGTGTACATATGTATGTCTGTAAGTATATGTGTGAGTATGCATGTATGTATGTGTGTACATATGTGTGTATGTACGCATGTATGACTGTAAGTATGTATGTATGTATGCATGTATGTATGTATGTGTGTACGCATAGATATGTGTGTACGCATAGATATGTGTGTACGCATTATGTATGTGTGTACATATGTATGTGTGTACGCATGTATGTATGTGTGTACATATGTATGTCTGTAAGTATATGTGTGTGTATGCATGTATGTATGTGTGTACATATGTGTGTATGTACTCATGTATGTCTGTAAGTATGTATGTGTGTATGCAGGTATGTATGTGTCTACGCATATATATGTGTGTACGCATATATATGTGTGTACGCATGTATGTATGTATGTATGTATGTGTGTACATATGTATGTCTGTAAGTATGTATGTGTGTATGCATGTATGTATGTGTGTACGCATATATATATGCGTACGCATGTACGTATGTGTGTACATATGTATGTGTGTACGCATGTATGTATGTATGTATGTATGTATGTACATATGTATGTCTGTAAGTATATGTGTGTGTATGCATGTATGTATGTGTGTACGCATACATGTATGTATGTGTGTACGTATGTCTATATATATAAATATATATATATATATATATAAAATTTAGTGATACGCTATCGATTCGCTTGCTCTGTTTAATCTGGTGATGAAAATAATGTGGATGACATCGAGTCGAAGCAGACTGGGTCTTTCGGTTTGTGCTCCTTGTTGTTGTTCCCGCTTCGCTTAAGATCCTTTCGTTGTTGTTGTTGCTTTTGTTGATGTTGTTTTTCGCTGGTCGTCACCGTCGTCTTGGCCTCCGACTGCTGCTGCTGCTGTTGCATCCGCTACGCCTGTTGCTGTTGTTGGTGCTGTTGTCATCGTTGCTGCTGCTGCTGCTGCTTCTAGTACCACTCATACTACTGTTACTGATATCAGGATGGATGCTGACGGTTGCAGTGGACGATGGCGATGGTGATGACGGTGCTTGCCTTAGCCATGGCGGTGATGGTGGTGGTATTGTTGGTGGTATGGGTGGTGGTGGTGGCGGTGGTGGCGATGATGATGTTAGTGGTAGTGGTCCTGCTGATGGTGGTGGAGGTGGTGGTAGTCGTTGTAGTCGTGGTGTTGGTAGTAATGGTTGTGGTGTTACCAAGGTGGTGATGGTGATGGTATTGTTGGTGGTATGGGTGGTGGTGGTGGTATTGATTGTGGTGGTGGTGGTGGTGATGATGATGTTAGTGGTGGTGGTCCAGCTGATGGTGGTGGTGGTGGTGATGATTATTGTAGTGGTGGTGGTGGTGGTGGTGGTAGTCGTTGTAGTCGTGGTGTTGGTAGTAGTGGTTGTGGTGTTAGCAAAGGTGGCGGTGGTAGTGGTGGTTGTGATGGTGGTAGTGATGGTAGTAGTGGTGGTGGTGGTAATTGTCGTGGTATTGGTGGTAGTGGTGGTGGTGGTGATCGCGGTGGTGGTGGTGATGATTATTGTAGTGGTGGTGGTGGTGTTGGTGGTGCTGATGTTGGTGATTGTAATGGTGGTGGTCGTCGTCGTGTTCGTCATCGTGTTGGTGGTAGTGGTTGTGGTGTTAGTAATGGTAGTGGTGGTAGCGGTGGTTGGTGGTGGTGGTGGTGGTAGTGTTGTTTGCATGTTGTTGATGGTGATGGTTGTGGCGATGCAGGTCGTAGTAGCTAGTTGGGGTGGGGATACTGATGGCGCTGGTTTTGGTAGTAGTAGTAGTAGTAGTAGTAGTAGTAGTAGTAGTAGTAGTAGTTGAAAAAGAAGTATCTGTTGTAGTTATCGTGGTGGTCGCTGGAGGCAGGTAGGCTGTTGAGGTTGTAATAGTGGAACTAGATTTGGTGTTGGGATAACCGATGGTGGTGGGTATTGGCGATGGAGGTGTGATGTGTTTGGGATGGTAGTGGTGGTGGTGGTGGTGGTGGTGGTGTGATAGTGGTTGAGGTGTCGGTGACGGTGATGCTAACCATGTAACTCATGGCGGTGGTGGCGGTGGTGGTAGTGGTGGTGGTGTGGTGGGTTTAGGGTGGTAGTGATGGTGGTGGTAGTGATGGTTGGCATATTTAGATGCTCGTGATGGTGGTGAGTGGTGGTGGCAATGATGTAACTCGTGGTGGTAGTGGCGGTGTTGGTGGTGGTGTTGGTGGTGGTTTTGGTGGTGGTGGTGGTGGTGGATGAGGTGTTGGTGGCGATGATGATAACCATGTAACTAGTGGCGAAGCGGTGTTGGCGGTGGCGGGGATGGTAGTGGTGGTGGTGGTGGTGGTGGTGGTGGTGATAGTGGTTGAGGTGTCGGTGACGGTGATGCTAACCATGTAACTCGTGGCGGTGGTGGTGGTGGTG
>NW_021835495.1:0-17500 GCF_006345805.1 Octopus sinensis
CAGTCGAGTACTGGGGGGTCGATATACACGACTAGACCCCCACCCTACTTTTACGTAAAGGAAAACGTCGGTGACGTAACGAAACACGAAAAAAGTTCGAGTGTTACGCTCTAAACAGCCTAAACTAGGAACGCATTGAAGTCATAATTCGAAATATTTTGGTCAGCACAATGAAACAACGTTTCTAAACATTGAAATTTCGCGATTGTAAGAATTTCTAACGCTCGGTCTATGGGTGACAGCGTTAACCCAGTACGTATCTCCTTTATATAAATTCTTTTAGATTGCATTTAGCATAATGGTTATAGACTGGCAGACTCCGTAAAACGATGGATAAAATCACTCGCGGTATTTTATTACATTTATTTATTTACGTTATGATATCAAATTCCGCTAGATGTCAGTTTGCATTCCGGTCAGTCAGGGATCAATAATATAATTACCAATTGAATTATTTTTATCGATTTTCTTGACCCCCCTCCCTCCTTGTTCACCGACCAGAAATGGTGTAATCGTGTGTCTACATATTGACGTCATGATTGCTGTTGTTTGTTATTGTTGTTATGTTGTTTGTTTATTAACCTGATGTCAACCTTGATGGAATAAACTTGTGATCAAAAGCGTTCCAGCTGTGACCACTCAGACTATGTTTAGGATGTATGTAAAATTGCTTTATTCAAGACAGTGGACCTCTTTCATTCCGGTGGATCCCCACAGCCATTAAAAAAAAACTAATTTTATATACATTCTGCTCTTTTACACGTTTTAGTTCTTTGACTGCAGCCATGCTGGAGCACCACCTTCAGTCGACGAAATCGACCCCAGGACTTACTCTTTGTAAGCTTAGTACTTATTCTATCAGTCGCTTTCGCCGAACCGCTAAGTTACGGGGATGTAAACACACCACCATCGGTTGTCAAGCGATGGATGGTGGGGGGAAAACATAGATGCAACACACACACACATATATATATATATATATATATAAAAGACGGGCTCCTTTCAGTTTCAGTCTACCAAATCCACTCAAAGCTTTGTTCGGTCCGAGGCTATAATAGAAGACACTTGCCCAAGGTGCTACGCAGTAGGACTGAACCCGGAACCATGTGGTTGGGAAGCAAGCTTCTTACCACACAGCCACGCCTTCTTTAAACATTTCTTTTTCCCCCTCCATTAACTTACGTAGATCGAACTACGTAAAACAAAGTAAGGAACCAAGCTGTCCCTTGCAATAAATACTTCTGAAGCAAGGCTCTCTCAGACCCTGAAAAGACCTCTGTGGATTCCTAATTTACTCTTTTACTTGCCTTGACCCCTAAAAATCTTACATGGACCCCCAGGAGTCAAACGAACTCTGATTGAGATTCCCCGATTTTCCTTGTTTAAGCCGGTGGGGCGCAATTTTAAGGATAGTTGTCCGCTTCTTCTAGAATTTTCTTATGATCTCTTTCATTAGCTTGTGTTTTTTTTTCTTTTTTAAATTAATGCGGTGGCGTGTGGTGCAGCAGAAACCAGTAGGTGTTTAGTTTAGTTACTTTACAATATTTATTTTCACGTCCTGAGTTCAAATTCCGCCGAGGTCGACCCTGCCTTTCATTCTTTCGAGGGCGATAAATTAAATAACAGTTGCGCATTGGGGTCGATCTAATCGACTAGCCCCCTGCTCAAAATTTCGGGCCTTGTGTCTAGACTAGAAAAGAAAAGAATATTTGTTTTTACGCCCAATTGCATTTCGTGTTCAAATCCAACCAGAGCGGACATCGTCATTCATATCAGCACAGAGACACGTTTATAACGGTAATACATCGTAATCAAATAAATTAATAACAGCTTCAAATTTTGGCACAAGGCTAGCAATTTCCAGGGATGGGTTTAAGTCAATTTAATCGACCCCAGTGTTCAACTGGTACTTATTTTATCGACCCTGAAGGGATGAAAGGCAAAGTCGACCCCCGCGAAATTTGAAATCAGAACGCAAGAACGGACGAAATGGTGCTAAGTATTTTTCCCGGCTTGCTAATGATTCTGCCAAACCCGCCACATTTAACAATAGTAGTAGTAATAATAATAATAATAGAGTTTGCTTTAAAGGTAGACATCTTTATCAGTCAGTGCAATATATGAAGATGCTATCTGAGGGGTTCTTTTTGCGTTTCAGCCCTTAGATTGCGGCCATGCTGGGGCACTGCCTTGAAAAATTTTAGTTGAATGACTCGACTCCAGTTTTGTTTTTTTTTATTTTAAAACCTGGTGCCTAGTCTGTTTGTCGGATCGCTAAGGTTCATGGACGTAAATACACCAACGCTGTTTGTCAAACAATGATGGTGGACAAACAAACACACACACACACACACACACACACATATTATATATATACACACATGAAGAGCTTCTTTTAATTTCCTTTCACCAAATCCACTCACATGAGTTTGGTAGGCCTGAAGCTATAGTAGAATATATTTGCCCAAGATGCCACGCTGTGGCACTGACCCCGGAACCATGTGGTTTGGAAGTAAGCTTCTTACGATACAGCCACACCCACAGACTACTAAAAAAATCCCTCTCTTATCTGTTATTATAGTCTACGTTAATACAATGGCCGTCGAAGCGCGCCCATATTTTGAAAAAAAAATCAAACAACGTTTCAACTCTGCGTGAGTATAAGTGTGTATGTAAAAGGGAGACGTGTGTGTGTGTGTATGTATGTGTGTGTGTGTGTGTGTGTAATGGAAGCGAGATAGTGAACATTCAACACTGAAAAGAAATATTGAACAGCGTTTCAACTCTCTGTGTGTGTATACAGGGGAAGTATGTGAATGTTTGTATCTGATTATTTTGTACCTTATTTATAAATAAATATTACAATTAGCCGTCATTTTTGGTGGCACGGAGCCAGCTAGTAATATTATAGATAACAATACAAACGTTGTGTCAATGTGACAGAAACTAATAGAAAGAATCGGTTGAGCACCGTAAAAATATCTTGCGGTAACAGTCGGACATGTATCGTTACATGCAAAATATTAAAGATTTTGGGAAAAGGACATCAGTTTTAAAGGATAGATAGATAAAGAGAGAGAGAGAGAGAGAGAGAGAGAGAGAGAGAGAGTGAAAGAAAGAGAGAGAGAGTGAAAGGGAGAGAGTGAAAGGAGAGAGAGTGAGAGTGAGAGAGAGAGAGAGAGAGAGAGAGTGAGAGTGAAAGAGAGAGAGAGAGTGAAAGAAAGAGAGAGAGAGAGTGAGAGAGAGACAGACAGACAGACAGACAGAGAGAAAGAAAGTCAATTATATTGTCCCCAGTACTCAACTGGTATTCATTTTATCGATCCACAAACGATGTACGGCAAAGTCGAACTCGAAGGAATATGAAATCAGGACATAAAGGCGGACGAAATGCCGCCAATCACTTCGTCCGGCATGCTAATGATTCTACTAGTTCACCACAGTAACTACTACTACTACCACTACTAGTACTACAGCGAGCTTGTATGAATGCTAGTGCGTCAGAGAAAAAGTTTAGCTGTATTTCGTCCGGTTCTTTGCGTTCTGAGTTCGTATTCCGCCGAGGTCTGCTATGTCTTCTATCCAAGGGTACCAGTTGAGCACTGGGGGTCGATGTAACCGACTTCATCCCCATCTTCCAAAATTTCAGGCCTTTTGCCTATAATAATAATAATAATTATTATTATATTATATTATTATTATTATTATTATTATTATTAAGGCGGCAAGCTGGCAGAAGTTTATTTCGTCTGCCGCTACGTTCTGAGTTCAAATTCCGAAGCCGACTTTGCTTTCATCTTTTCGGGATCGATAAATCAAGTACCAGTGAAACACTAGGGTTGATGTAATCGATTAGTCCCCTTCCACAAATTTCAAGCCTTGTACCTATGATAGAAAGGATTATTGCTATTAATACTACTTAGTTAATAATTACAGTTATTAATAATTAGTTAATATTATTTAGTTAAATCTTTTCAATGTGGTAATGAAAGACCATTGGATGGAAAGAGCTTTGTGTTTAAGTTCGCTTCGCAGTCAAGTAGTTCTTGATGCAATCCAACACTGAAGCACCATGGGCAAATGGTTCCTACCATAAGTAGGGATTGCAAGAGTTACGATGAATTAACGGTCGCATCGCAGAAGCCATTTGGGTCGGAATGAACTTGGTATTTATTTATTCATTTATTTTTTTGTGGATGTCGGACTTAACTCAACGTTTGGAGTGTTATCACCAAATGGCAATGGATTTGCTTTTAGCAAAATCTACTTTTTTGTTAGAATTTGGATTATTTTACCGAAGTGTAGATAAGCTGGGAGTAAGGTTTTCTTCATCTCCGCAAGTATTGGAAGCTCTGAAAAACCGTCGGCAGGAGACGCCATTGTTTTCTGACTGAGGTATGATAAAAATAAGAAATAAACGATAATAGTTCACTTCTCGAGGAAATGATGCGTCAAATTTTAGTTTCAATCGCAGGTTTAGATCTTACAAAGACTTATTGCCTTCCATCATGATCCCAATAAGTAACAGTAACACGTACGTTGTTGTTTCCATCGACTATATTCACATCTCATTTTCTTTTTAAACTAAAAACGGAAATCGGGGTTCTACCACGAATGGAAATTAAAGGTTTTGTTCTTGCTTAATGAAAACCATTTCGACTTATGCCCCGAATGCTCTTGAAGGCAAAAAGTGCAAGCACGAACATCATATAATCCTCATTCTCATTTCCGATAAATCTGACGTTATTTAAGCGGATTAAAAATATATTGACCTTTTTTCATATCGTTTTTATGCATAATCTTTGCATGTGTATGAATAGGTTATATATAATAGATATATCTCTCTCTATATATCTATATATATATCTGTTATTTTGTATTGGTCGTGGCTATCATGATTGTTAGTAGATTTGATAAGAATGGGTATGTCCACGCGCACATACACACACATATATATATCCAAGTTTATTGCCGCAAAAGGGTCACTTCCAAAGAGAAACTCTCAGCTGTGACGAAGTGCATTTACTTCAAACAAATATACGTATATATTTGTATATATATGCTCTACAATATGTATTGAGTATTCTTCCAGCCGTATGTTAAATATTCGTACAATAATAAATAAGAAATTCATGCATATATGTGAGAACGGATGAAACGCATATATATGTACGTGTGTGTGTACGTGCGGACAGATGATGTTCGAACTATATATATATGTTGTGTGTGTGTGTGTGTTTGTGTGTGTTGGTCTGTCTGTTTTTGTGTGAAGTTGCCGAGAGTAGAAGTTGGACCGCAGTGCCTGATGACGTCAGCGATTCGCCGGCCGCCACCGACGAACTGCTAATGTTGTCCGACGTGTTGCATGAAACGATTTATATATAAACATTTATAGCAAGCCAAAGAGAAAAATGGAAGCTTTGTGAGATGGTGGGCATTCTGCAATGATGGGTAGTAAGAGCTGAAGGTCACGACAGCCATGTAACGATTACAGCGACAGCGGTGGTGGTTGTGGTGGTGACAGTGATATGGACGGCGTTACGTCTCTTGTTGTTGATGATGATGATGATTGTGATGGGAGTAATAATGATAATGGTGGTGTTGGTGGTGGCGACCAAAATAAAGAATGACGTTGAACTGTTCTCTCTCTCTCTCTCTCGTCAGTTTAGAGAGGCCACGCCCCTTCTGAGTGTTATGTCACCTGCCACCACCACTACTGTTGCCACAGTTACCATAGTCACTGTTGCTTCCTGGGATACTTTTCTACAATTTCGAAGAAGTGAGAGTAGGAGGTGAAGGTGGAGGTGGAGTAGGTGATAATATTCGTGGTAGCAGTGGTGGTGTGAGTTGGATGTATAAACAACGTAAGAGGTGAGAGAAGAGGAGACAATGAATAGAGAGGAAATAGCGTGAGAGTGAGGGAGGAAAGAGAGACAAAGTGTAATGGGAGACAGTGAACAGAGAGTGAAAGTGGAAAGAGTGGGTTGGAGGAAGGACAAGGGTGTTGGTGGGAATAGAACGAGATGTTGTGTAAGGAGGGGGGGGAGAAAATGTAACAGTGAAATGAGGTGGTGGTAGTGGTAGTGGTGGTGGTGGGACAAGAGGAGATGTTGAAAGCCTGAGGGGGTGGGGAAGAACAGCATTTGTGAGAGAGGTGAGTGGTTGATACTCAGAGAGGAAGAGGTGCAAAGAAAAGAATGAGAGAGAGAGAGGGTGGTGGGGCGGTTAAATGAAAAAAAAAAAGTAGCCGTGGAATTCTGGGAAGTTCCAATAACAGAGAGGAGAGATAGTGAAAGAGAAAGTAATAAGAAAAATGAGAGGGAAAGAGAAAGTCGAAAGGCATAGGAAGGGGAGAGAGAGAGAGAGAGAGAGAAAGAGAGTGTGTTGAGTGATAGAGATGTACAAAAAAGCATGCATGTATATACTTCTATATATGTATATATATATGCATATATATGTGCACGTGTAAACACACACATATATATATATATATGTATATACAAACATATATACACACATAAATATATATATATATATTATATTATATATACACCCACGTATATATATACAGATTATATATATACATATATATATGTAATATATATACACACACGTATATATATACATATATATATATATACATATATAGTATATATATATACATATATATATGTATATATATATACATATATATATATATGTATGATAATAGATACATTCATAGATATATATTAAATAAACATATTATACATTCATATATATATATATAAATACACACATATATATATACACATTAAATATAAAATATATAAATACACATATATACATTCATATATATATATATAAATACACACATATATATATACACATTAATATATAAACATATATAAATACACATATTCTCACATAAATGAATTGAATATATATATATATATATGAATATATTTTCATATGCACGTATATTTATGTATGCACACACGTATATATATATGCACATATGAATATGTATGCATACAGTATGTGCATGTATATACATATATATATACAATATATTATATATGTTGACAGAGAGAAGTGCAGAGAGGGAGAGGGAGAGAAAGAGAGCGAAGGATATACAGTAGGAAGAGTCAGAGGTGAAGAAGTACATGGTGGGAGGTGAAGGTTGTGGGGTGAATGGGGGTTGGTATTTTTCCGTCGTTCATCCAATCAGTGAAATCACTAGGAGGATAGGTGGGAGGTAGTGACATTACAGACGGCAGTAGAGAGAGAACTAGAGAAACAGAGAGAGGGTTGTTAGGGATAGGGGAGAGGGAGGGGTCAAAGGTGCAACAGGAGTTGGAGGAGGAACAGAGGGGGTTGTGGAGTGAGAGAGAGCGAGATAGGGGGCAGGGTTGGTGAAGTCATCAGTGTAAATAGAAAGGGAGGGGATGGAGTGTATGTGTGTGTGTGTTATATATATATATATATATATATATATATATATATATATATATACACACGCGATACAGATCAAAGAGGTGAAGGGGTTTGTAGGGAAAACGTGAGTAGATGTATGCGTTTATATACATATTATATATATATAATATATATATATTATATATATTATATATATATATATATTATAATGTATGTACGTGCACAAATAGAGATCTATTGCATACCCAGTATTGCGTGCTCTCTTCTGTATATATTTACAATATTACATGTTACAGCTGTGGCGTGTTTCTTTGTAAGTGGGTATATATATATATATACACATCTTAGATATATCTGTGTGCATACGCGTTAAATACATACACACATATACCCGTGTGCGCATATATATATATATATATTATATATATATTATATACACACACACACATTCATGTATATATATATTCAATATATATATAGATATGATATATATATACATGTATATTATATATATATATATATATATGCA
This sequence comes from Octopus sinensis, assembly GCF_006345805.1. Lineage (NCBI taxonomy): Eukaryota > Metazoa > Mollusca > Cephalopoda > Octopoda > Octopodidae > Octopus > Octopus sinensis. Next base: position 7,946 of record NW_021835495.1, read on the forward strand.
TGTGTAAATGATATATATATGCGTATATATAATACAGAAATATACATCATGTTATATATATGCTATATATTACATGCTACATATAATATATATAACATATATCATATATATATATGTATATATATATATATATCTTATACACACACACATATATGTATGGACACAGACATACATTTTACCATATGTAATATGTATATATATATATATATGTGTGTGTGTTTGCTTGTATGTGTACATGTATATACATATATGGAGGGAGGGAGAGAGGGAAGGGGAGTAAGTGGGGTATAGAGGTGAAATTAGGGATTACTTCAACAAGTATGAGGAATTCTGATGGGGAGCGAGGAGACGTGGGTTGGACGATCGGGCGTGACGTCATCAGTGTACATATCGACAATGGTAGGAATGGTGGTGGTGGTGGTCGTGGTTTGTTTGTCCTCTTGTGTAACCATGACTGAGAAGCCCATAATAAAACTTATTCCATCCATGACCGTCCTGAATGGTGTTCCAGTGTATCTAGGAGTAGTATAATCCAATGTGCGATTGTTTGAATTGAGGGAGTTATGGCTGCTATTTCAAGTGTACTCGTTGAGTCTCCGTCAACATTGATCGTGTGGTGGTGGTGGTGAAGTGTGTGATAATGGTGGTGATGATGATTGTGGTGTGGTGGTGGTGCAGATGGTGGTGGTGGTGGTGGTGATGGTGGTGATGATGGTGGTGGTGGTAGTGGTGATGATGGTGGTGGTGGTGGTGATGATGATGGTGGTGGTGGCGATGACAGTGATGATGATGATGGTGAAGATGGTGGTGGTGGCGATGAAGGTGGTTGTAGTGATCATGATGATGATGATGGTGGTGATGGTGCTGTGGTTATGGTGATGACAATATTGATGATGATGTGTATGACAAAGAGGGGAAAGACGGAGGAAGAAACTATAAGGAGGAGGAGGAGGAGGAAAGGGGATGGGAGGCAGAAGATGAAGAAAAGGAAACGCTAATTTCCACATAGTAGTAGTAACAGTAGTAGATCCGGTGAAAATAGTGTTGGTGGTAGTTGTGGTGGGAATGGTGGTGGTGATCGTTGTAGTAGTAGTAGTAGGTGAACTGACGTAAGTGGTAGTGGTTGAGGTGGTAGTGGAATTGTCGACTGAGTTGGTAGTGAAGAAAGTGGCAAAGGCGGTGGGTGCAGCACTAGTAGTGGTGGTAGCAGTAGTAGCACCAGTAGTAGTAGTAGTGGTGTGGTGGTGTGGTAGTGGTGGTAGTAAGTGGTGGTGTGGTAGTAGTAGTAGTGGTGGTGGTGTGGTAGTAGAGTATGGGTGGTGGTGGTGTAGTAGTAGTAGTGAGTGGTGGTGGTAGTAGTAGTAGTTAGTGATGGTGGTGGTAGTAGTATAGTAGTAGGTGTAGTGATGTGGTGGTAGTAGTAGTAGTAGTAGTGATGGTGGTGTAGTAGTAGTAGTAGTAGTGATGGTGTTGTTAGTAGTAGTAGTAGTAGTGATGGTGGTGGTGGTAGTAGTAGTGGTAGTAGTAGTGGTGGTGGTGGTGATAGAAATAATGATAATGATGGTTGTCGTTACAATAGTGTTTGCGCTCCTCATCAAGATAATGGACGGTACAGTGTGCGGCTGCTGCTGCTGCCACTGCTGCTGCCATGGCTGCTGCTGCTGTTGTTGTTAGTACTGTCATTGGCGATGATTGTTATCTATTGTGATGAAAAATATTTGGAAAACTGACCTATTTTGATCTTTCCTTTCTTTCCTTTTCCCCTCCGCCTTCTTTCTTCCCTACGCCCCCCCCCCCCCCCCTCCTTTCACCCTCCTTCTATATTTGGTCATCCAAGAGATTTACTAGAATTTACTGGCATTCAGCCTTGGAGCTAACATTTCTACATTTCTAGCTGCCACTGTGAATTTCTGTGGAAATATTTGCACTGTTGTTTTAAACTATTGCGTCATAAACTGCACATCTATCTATCTATCTATCTATCTATCTATCCATCCATCCATCCACTTGTCTATGTCTATGTCTATCTATCTATCTACTTGTCTATGTCTATCTCTCTATCTACTTGTCTATGTCTATCTATCTATCTACTTGTCTATGTCTATCTATCTATCTATCTATCTATCTATCTATCTATCTATCTATCCACTTGTCTATGTCTCTCTTTCTACCTATCTATCTTTCAATCTACTATCTATCTACTTAGCTATCTATCTACATGTGTATATTCATTTATGTATATAAATATGCATGTATACAAATATATATATTTATATGTATATATATATACTAATATAATATATATATATATTATATAATATGATGTGTGTGTGTGTGTGTGTGTGTGGTGTGTGTTTTTGTGTAATGTTAATTTAAGTTTGGGTGTATATGTATACATGTAAGACTTATTGGTTAGGGTGTTACACTCAATAATCGCGACATCGTGGTTTCAATTCCTAGATAGAGTCGTGCGTTGTGTTCTTGAGCAAAACACTTCACCTCACGTCACTCTGCGATCACTTCGCCACCTGACGCTTGCTACACCGTACACCTATTCAGGCGACGTCGATTTGATGGAGAGAGAGAGAGAGAGAGAGAGAGAAAGAAACATGTGTTCACTATAAACAAATCATTTGTGCAGGTCGTTCGACAAATGCTGACCTCTGATACGTGGTCCTCGTTGGGAGAGTCCTTCGTGCATGCACACACATATTTTATACACAAACACATATACACTAATGTTTGATTTTATGTCGATTTAAATAAAAAACGACTTTACAAAAACTGAATGATTACTCACTACAGGGCGAGACTTCGAAGTCACTATTCATATAACAGTATTATATATATATATATATATATATAGATCGCTAGCCTCTATATCTTTTTCTATTTTCTCACCCTGTTTATTTCTGTGTTCCTTTCTGTCGAAGAGCATAGGCTCGAAACGTAAAAGACTTTCTCACTTCCCGAGCGTTAAACTAATACATCTGTCTGTTGTTTACACACCTATCTTCGTCTTGTCTTTTTTTTATAAATTCTCACTATATATATATATGTTCGCTATGTTGGACCACTGAACTCAATACGTTTTCTTTTTTTTCATTCTCTCTCTATCTCCTCTTATTTTTTTCTATCGAAGAGCGTAGGTTTGGAACGTAAAAGAATCTGTTTGTATATTTCTGTATATTTAATCATATTACTGACAAACACATGGCCTGCAAATTAAGTCTAGTTATTAAGTGAAGTTATGGTTTGGGTTAGTGATTGATTTAAATAGCGAGTGTTAAGAGGTCTTTTCGTGAAATAATGTCAGAACAATCTTGTTTATTTCCCTGTCCGAAGAGAATAACAAGAAGCATTTATATCTATTCAACTTTTTTTTTTACAGTGGAGTTTAATAGTTGTACTTTAACTACACAACGCATATTAGAAATCAATGTCACATAAATGTGTGACTGAGTGTATGCACATGTGTGTGTGTATGTGAGTGTGTGTGTGTTGTATGCATATGTATGCATGTGCTATTATACACACACACACGTACATACACTCATATTTATTTTACATTGATGGTGTAGGGAAGAGTTTAATCCGTTTATTTTAAGTATTTTTTTTCTTTAGCTTTTCCTTAAAACTCTTCCATGTTTAGTGTAGATGAACGACATTTCTAAATCCATCAGCATTTCCAGATTTTCACGGTCTTATCTTCTGAATGAAGTGCATGTTATTGGCGCTTAATTTTATTGCCGTGTTTTTGCCATAGGTTGCAAAGAACATGAGAATGCTGTTATTACTGATAATGTATTAATTGCTGGACCTAAAATCAAAGTAGTTATCACCTAAGTAATTTCAGCGGTCATTAGCGGTTCTTATTTAATATTAACGCACTATGCTGTGTAGCTTATTTTATATTATGCAATTAATATAGCTGCTATCTGAAATTTTATGAGATTCTACTTAGAGTGGTATATTATCAACTATGCATTTTTTTTATCGAGTTTTCGTTCTTGTTTTCTATATCAATTCGCTATAATGACTTCATGTTGTAATTGCATGGGCAATCGATGAGAAGTTGTCGTACATGTATGACCAACGTAATATTGTGAGTAATGCAGTTAAGTAAACGGATGTTGATTTAATGAATATTAAATGTATCGATATTAAATATGGAAAAGTTAAGTAAAGGTTAAAATAAATATATTGACAATATTAACCTTTTGACTGTCCAAAACATTTTCATAAGCTTGCTATAAACGTCCCCATGCTTGTCTTCAGATTTTATGTAGCCTTGTTAATACGTTTCAAGTTACTATAGTGGTTGAAAAAATTAGAAATCTGTATTATATATGTTGTCTGGACGCCAAGGAAATATGTCCTGTGTATCAGATGTGATACACGAGACGAGCAAAAGATTAAAAGCATTAAATGCTAAACAAGTGATTGTTATTGCAGCAACTTTTAAATTGGTGATCGTTCGATAAATAAATGAAAAATTAAAAATGCCGAATGGAGGAGTGGTTAGTTTAGGGATATATATTGTTGTGTTGTTTGTTTGTCCATTTTTACATATTAGAGGATGTATAGGGTTAAGTTATAATTTTTTAGGACAGTTTTGTTTTTGGTTGGTGTATTTTTTATTTTAACATGGATTGGAAGTTGTCCTGTAGAATACCCATATGAGATAATTGGTCGAATTTTTAGGGTTTTATACTTTACTTGTTTTTTAATTCGGCCTATTTAAGATATTAAACATATAATTATTAAACATGTGAATGCTAAATAGTCGAATGTTAAACATTTGAATGCTAAATAAATGAATGCTAAGTACAGAAATGTTAAAATTATAAATGCGTGCATGTCAAATATGTGAATGTTTAATATGAGAATGCTAGATACGAGTGCGTTCAATATACCTATATTAATTATTCTAATCATTAATAACTGAACGTTAACTAATAGAGTTGAATATGTGAATGTTAAGCTTGTGAATACTAAGAAATATGAATCTATTTGAGAATGCTAAATCTAAGTATGGGAATGCTAAATACGGGAAGCTTAAGTACGTGTATTGTTAAATATGGGATTGTTAAGTGTGTGAATGTTAGGTGTTTCAAAGTTAAATATTGCTGCTAAATAGATGAATATTAAATGTGAATATTAAACTGCGTCAACATGAACCTTCTTGCGACAACGTAGCCTTTAATCTAATCAAGATATCCTTGGGATCTTTTCGGTTTGACCGACAGTTTTTTAAAATAATTTCCACGTAACTAAACACTTTTAAACTTCGTATACTTGGTAGAATGTGTTTATAAAATATCTTTTTCTCTTGGCTTTATTGAGAAAATTCTATGGTTTGTAAGATATTTGTTTGTTTTTTTTCTTCAAATTTCTGCAATTTCAACCAATCAATGACGTCTATTGAGGTGAAAACATTCTCTGCCGTATGAAAATGTCCCTCGTTTAAGAAACAGATTGGGTTTATGAACATTTCTGAAGAAAAAAAAGATACCCTCCCCCCACCCCTAACCCTAAAACAAATTGAAATGCAATAGATCAATACTAGGGTCATAATTATGGGTGACAATTTCATATGACACCGCTAGAAAAAACTGCCGTTCAAACCGAAAAGATCCTATCTTTGTTCCTGAAGAGGAGCCGGCGGTATACACCACGCTGGGATTTTACCACTTCTGAGGTTCCGTTCGCTGTGAAACATGTAATCCGGAATTTTCCTACTCCATTCCGTAACTCTTGTATTCTTTTTCACACACGTGGCAACCCTGGTTGCCTACCGTGGAATATAAAATAATCCGCAACCTTCTGTCTCAATAAAACACTATTGTCCCTGAAAGTTGATTTTTATATTTACTGCAGATTGCGCGAAGTTAACTTTCTACATCTCGATCCCGGGATCATTCACACACACACACACACACAAGAACAACAACGAATTAGAGTGGGAGGAGACTAAATGCTGTTCTTCGACCTTTTAGAAATGACAACTAAATTTCCCTCAAATTGCATACTCTGGTGTCGCAAAGTAAGGAAACTGACTTCAGCTAATGCACGACGAGATGTTAGTAGTTGGAGCGCCTTTGATCTTAAGTCTGATCGATAACGAACCTGCGGTTAAACAACCACAACATCAGCGAGCCAGTGTGAGAGAACGGCAATTGTATGTGGTCTCTTGACCAACTAGAAATGGCAGAGATATTTCCCTCAACACATACTGGTAACGCAAAAAAGGAAGAACGCATCGGTTAATCTAAGTTTGGATGTTGGCATTTAGACTGCTTCAGATCAGAGCATTTCGATGAGAACTGACCCGGGGCTAAACTACAACATTATCAGAGAACCAGAGAGCGAAGAAAAGACACTGCATGTAGTTTCTCGATCTGCTAGAACAACAGCTAAATTTCCCTCAAATTACACATACTCCTTTCTACTATAGGCACAAGACCTGAAATTTGGGGGTGGGGACAAGTCGATTACATTGACCTCAGTACTTGACTGGTACTTATTTCATCAAGCCAAAAAGATGAAAGGCAAAGTCGACCTCAGCGGAATTTGAACTCAGAACGTAGCGGCAAACGAAATACCTATTTCTTTACTACCCACAAGGGACTAAACACAGAGAGGACAAACAAGGATAGACAAACGGCCTGAAATTTGGGGAGGGGACAATTCAATTATATCGACCCCGGTGCGAAACTGGTACTTATTTAATCGACCCCGAAAGGATGAAAGGCAAAGTCGACCTCGGCGGAATTTGAACTCAGAACGTAGCGGCAGCCGAAATACCTATTTCTTTACTACCCACAAGGGGCTAAACATAGAGAGGACAAACAAGGACAGACAAAGGGATTAAGTCGATTACATCGACCCCAGTGCGTAACTGGTACTTATTTAATCGACCCCGAAAGGATGAAAGGCAAAGTCGACCTCGGCAGAATTTGAACTCAGAACGTAGCTGCAGCCGAAATACCGCTAAGCATTTCGCCCGGCGCGCTAACAATTTTGCCTTCTCACATCATACGTACTCCGTCTTCAAGAAGCAAACACACATCAGCTGATTCAAGGGTTCTCAAACATTTTCTTATCTATGGACCCCTTCTATTTTATTCTGTTGCCCCCCCCCCCACCTAGCCATTTGATGTTTCAAAAATACTTCTATTGAAACTTCCTTCAAAATTCCTATTTTGTTTTCTACACATTAACTTGTGTAGGTTGAACAATGTAAAATGTTAGAGAAAGAAACCCAGCTGTATCTTGCAATATATACCAATGCATACGTCTAAAACAAGATTTTTTTCAGGGTCCTTTAAACATGCTATTGTGGATGCCCAATTTACTATGTTGCTTGCTCAGAAACCCCTTTGATTACTATTCTATTCTGGTGGACCCCCATAACCATTTAATGTCTAAAAACTAGTTTTATAGAAACCTCTTTCAAAATTCCTATTTTGCTTTCCACACTTGTGTCGTTTGAACGATGTAAAATGTTAAAGAAACCCAGCTGTTTCTTGCAATACACACCAATACATACATCCAAAGAAGGGGTTTCCAATCCTTTTTTTATCCATGGATCCCTTTGATTCCTATTTTATTCTGGTGGGCTCCCATAGCAATTCGATATTTAAAAACAAGTTTCATAGAAACTTCTTTCAAAATTCCTATTTTGTTTTTCACACATTCACTTGGAATGTCGTAACAGAAGAGTCACAGCAAGGGACTTTAGTGGCGCCTGTAACTTTTGGCTCGACATCGCCCTTACAGCACATTACAAAGCCGGTGCTGAGGACCGAGGTGTAGGTTGATCTACGTAAAATGCTAGAGAAAGATACCTAGTTGTTTCTTGCAATACATACCAGATCCCTAATTAGCTATTTTGTTGCATGGACCCCCAATAATCTTATATGGACCCCCCCCGTGGAGGCGCAATGGCCCAGTGGTTAGGGCAGCGGACTCACGGTCATAGGATCGCGGTTTCGATTCCCAGACCGAGCGTTGTGAGTGTTTATTGAGCGAAAACACCTAAAGCTCCACGAGGCTCCGGCAGGGGATGGTGGTGATCCCTGCTGTACTATTTCACCACAACTTTCTCTCACTCTTACTTCCTGTTTCTGTTGTACCTGTATTTCAAAAGGCCGGCCTTGTCACTCTGTGTCACGCTGAATATCCCCGAGAACTACGTTAAGGGTACACGTGTCTGTGGAGAGCTCAGTCACTTACACGTTAATTTCACGAGCAGGTTGTTCCGTTGATTCGGATCAACCGGAACCCTCGTCGTCGTGACCGACGGAGTGCTTTCATATATGGACCCCCAGGGGCCGTATGGACTCCGGTTGAGAATCACTAGTCTCGATGAACATATTTGATCATCGGTCTGTCTGTTCGATAAGGAGTGATTTGGGATTATACAACAGCAACGAACCCAAGTGGGAGCAAGATGACTTCACCGGGCCTCTCGATCTGTTAAAAATAGCACCTAAAGTCACCACAAATCACACATACTTCCACCTTCAAGGAGTTAAGACAAGTCTGTTGTACATTTGGATGTTCGCAGTTAGAACGCCTTTGATTAGAGAACCATCGCATGAGGACTGGCCTGGGCTAAACAACAACAACAACTGCTACTGCTACTGCAACATTCGTCTCGGGTTTTATATTTTTCATTTAAAAAATTTTTTTTTTGTTATTTTTATTTTTGCCGAATAGGTTAGTAAGGTAATTTGAAATGCGAAGTAATAATCTTACGATCGATTTCCAGATAGCTCTTCTACCGAATCTTGGAGTAAAAAAAAAAAAGAAAAAAACCCCGCCGCCCCACCCCCACCACCTTCCATCCGCAACGCTGCCACCCAACGTTTATTAGAGAGAAAAAAAAAACAAACAAAAACAAACAACACAAACCCAACAACAAAACGAAAAAAATAAAGCAAACAAAAAAAAAGAAATAACAGTTAAAAATCAATTAAAAACATAGGTAAAAAACCCACCAAAACAAAACAAAACAAATGAGAAAATAATGTATTACACAGAAGTCAACAAAAATAATTAATTAACTGCGAAGAAATGAGGATATGGAAGGGCAGTGGTGGGTGGGGGTGTATATGATGAGGGGGTGAGGACTGAGGAGCGGAAGGAGGAGGGTGAGGGTTGAAGGGCGGTGGGTGGTGGGGAAGGATGCATGCAAAATAGTGGTGGCGTGAGTAGCTTATAATAGTAGTAGCGGTGGTTGTGGTGACGAGGGGGTGGTAAGGTTTGGGCAGCAGCAGTAGTAGTAGCGGTGGTGGAGGTAGTAGTAGTAGTGATGTTGATAGAAGTGGTATTGGTGATGGTGTTAGTTGTGGTGGTGGTGGTGGTATAGTAGTATTGGTGTTAGTAGTTGTAGTGGTGGTGGTGCTGTAGTAGTATGGTAGTGGTACTAGTAGTAGTAATAGTAGTAACAGCAGCAGTGGCGGTGGTAGTGGTGGTTTGGTGGAACTGGTAGAGATATGTAGTAGTAGTAGTAATAGTAGTGTTGGTGGTAGTGGTTGTAGTGGTGGT
>NW_021835495.1:22500-40187 GCF_006345805.1 Octopus sinensis
CTTCATGGCCTAGATAATCTCGGGCGATTTCCACTCAAATATATATATATATATTATATATATATATATATATATAATATATATATATAATATATATATATGTATATAATATATATATATTATATATGGGAGAATCTGTTTTGGGTTTGAAACTGTACCTGGATCTCAAAACGTGTAGTCGTTTTAAAGGCTATAGTAGAAGACACTGCCCAAGATACCACGCAGTGGGACTGAACCCGGAACCATGTGGCTGGTTATCAAGCTACTTACCACACATTGCATGCGGGCGTACCAACCTACCTACTCATCTATAGGCATAGTTGTGTGGTAAGAATCATCCAAGATCGATAAAATAAGTTTCCACAGTGAAAAACAGCTTCTTCAGTCAAATCCAACTGAAGAAGCGGCTGAATGCTGTGGAAACTACAGTGTAACAAGTTTACGGATCGGCTCAAATATATTCTACACTTTACGTTCGTATTGAGTACTACTTTATTGGATGATTATTTAACAACGCAATGGAGGTGCCCCAGCATGGCCACAGCTCGTGAGCTGAAACTAGATAAAATAAAAAATAAAATATATGTGCGTGCATATGTATTTAGTATGTATGTATGAATTAGTGTGTGTGAGAGAGAGAGAGAGAGAGAGAGAGGGAGGGGTGAGAGAGAGCGTGAATAGGCTTTTCTCTCTTTCTCTTTTTGTTATCCCCTCTACCTCTCTATTTTTGGCTTTCCCGCTCACTCCCTCCACCTCTGCAGAGTCTCTGTTGGTTTTTTTTTCTGCCCTCACTAAGTTGCCCCTCCTTCCAACCCGCCGCCACCACCACGACCATCTCCGCCTCCTATCCTTTGGAACCTGATTTCTATCATTGCCTCATACACCGCTGCAACCACCACCACCACCACTACTACTACTACTACTACTACTACTACTACTAACTACACCAGAACCACAGAAATATTCGCTTCGCTGAACCCATCGTCTCGAAACCTTGGGGGTTAAAAATATCTGCCATGAAAATATTTCACCAGACGGCGTTGTTGACCAGCTTCCGCTGACAATCTCACAATCTAGCAATATTTGCCACAGTTAGAGAACCACACACACACACACACACACACACACGCATAGACACACACATGCACGCATTCTGACATTGATGCAAGCTCTAGGCGTACACGAACTCACACGAGTGTATAAATGTACACACCAGGAATCTAAATATATGCATAGAATAACTCAAAAATTTATACACGGCTAAGAGCATGTATACACACACACATACACACACACACACTCTCTCTCTCTCACACACATACACGCGCACACACAAACATGCATGTATATTTTATTTGCATATATTCATGTGTAGGCATATCTCTATGTGCATGCATGCACCACACACACACACACATATATATATGCATATATATATTATATATTAATAATAATAAAAAAATAAAAGAATGAGACCTCGATATTATGTAAATAGAGGAAGTGTCCCATACTATATATATATTATATATATATATATATATATAATAATAATATAATAGTAATAATAATAAGATAACAAAAGAATGAGACCTCGATATTATGTAGAGGAATTGCCCCACACACACACACCACATATATATATATATATATATATATTTGTGCGTGTGAGTGTGTGTATGTATATATAATAGATAGATATATATATATATATGTGTGTGTGTGAGTGTCTGTTTCTGTGTGTGCCTGTATGCATGTCTGAGAGAGATGGAGGGAGAGAGAGAGAGAGAGAGAGAGAATCGGCAAAAAATATATTCGCAAAACACAAATCAAAATGCGTTTCGATGCATTGTCCCTCAATAAATAATATTGCATTCCCTCATTTGAAAATCCAGCAACACACACACATAAACATGCATATATATATATTATATATATATATAATATATATATATATATATATAATACATACATACACACACTCACACGCACATACACTTATATACACTTATCTATATATTTATGTCTATAATTACATGCGTAGAAGTTCTTTCCTACTCACTCCCTCCCATAAAATACCAGTAATTATACCCTGCATTCTATGAATTGTTCGAGTAACAATAGAAAAGTCAGACCCCTAATAATACTCCCTGTTCAATTTCGGTTTAAATCTGGCCCTTATTTTTATGCCAATCTCTGTTCAACGCAGAAATACAAAAATAAAACATATTTGCTATTGTATTTGTACTTTTTTTGCACGTTTTCTTTTTATGGATATATATGTGTAGGCGTGTGTATGTTAGTGTATTTATTCATTGTGTGTGTATGTGTGTGCGTATTCATAATGTGTGCTATATGTGCAAGGTGCTTGAAAGTGTATCCACGTTGTGTATATGTGCATGTATGTATGCGTATATAATTATATATGTGCATACCTGTGCGTGCACATAAATGCATGTGTGTGAATGTGTGTATGTATTTGTGTATGTGTGTATGCACATGAATATGCGTGTATATATGTGTATATAGATCTGTATATGTGCCTATGTATATCTATATATACGTGTATATGTATGTGTATGTATACGTATATAATTATACATATGCATGTGTGTGTGTGCACATAAATGCATGTGTGTATGTATTTGTGTATGTACATGAATATTCATGTATATGTGTATATAGATGTGTTTATGCACTTCGGTATATGTATATAAATGCGTATGTATGTGTATGTATACGTATATAAATATGAGCATACGTGTGTGTGTACATATAAATGTATGTGTGTGAGTGTGTGTATGTATTTGTGTATACGTGTATGCACATGAAATTGCGTGTATATATGTGGATATACGTGCGTATGAATATGTGTGTGTATATATGCGTGTGAACGTGTATGTGTGTGTGTGTGTATGTATTTGAGATATACGAATGCGTGTGGCGTACGATATTGGCATATTCGTCTATGTGTGTGTGTATGTGTGTGTGTATGTAAGCATTTGTACACGTCTGTGTGTCACAGTGTGGTCTGTGTGTGCGCATGTAGCTGTGTGTGTATGTGTGCGTGCGTGCGTATGTATGTGTATAACGTACGAGTGCGTCATTATATTTGTATGTCCATGGTGTATGCGTGTGTCCGTATCTGTGTGTATTTGTATTCGTCTGTGTGTCACGGCCTGTCTTTGTATGTGTATGTACATATATATTATATATATATGTGTGTGTGTGTTGTGTGTTCGTATAAGTGTGTTCGCGTATGTGTGTGTGTTATATTACCATTTTCATTAATTTCATGTTACGAATGATTGATACTTTATTACACTGTTGTTGTTGTTGTTATTATTATTGACGTTTTTTTTCTCTTTTCTATTTTTATTTATTTATTTATTTATTTATTCATTTATTTATTTATTTATTTATTCATTTATTTATTTATTTATTGCTCCAACCGTTATGGACGATTCCGCTACCAGGAGAGTTGTTACTGAGTTTATCGAAATACACAAAGCATCTCCAAAGAATAAAAGAAGAAACAGCAGCATCCGAATCTCCGGCATCACTACCACCAGCGCCACCTGCAGCAATAGCAGTAACACCACAGCAGTCCACCACTACCTCTACCATCAACAACTCCAACACCAATTCCAGCAGTACCACCACAACTACCACCACCACCACAGCCTCTACCACCATTACAACTTTTACCGTAACCAGCAGCAACAGCAGCAGCAACACCTCCACCACCACCACCACCACCGCCACAGATTAGAATTATCATCGCAACACTGTCACCGCCGCCACCCCCCACCATTGCTGTCACTACCATTCTAACATTGCCACCGAATCAATGACGACCTGACCATCCCCACTATTATGGAACCGTCGCCCCTTACCATTCTACGAGCACCAATGCCATCACTATGGCGGCGGAAGCAACGACGACGACCGCCACCACCACGAATATCATACCAGCCTGCCATCACCAACTAGGCTACCACCAAACACCACCAGCATCAAAATCATCATAATCTCCATCATCATAAAGATCATCATAATCCTCATCAAAATAATGATGATGATGATAATCATCATCAAGATCATGAACAACTACGACCCGGAGCCAGCACGACACCATGTAGTCGGCCATGAGATGATCGGTGTTTTAGGAATGCGTAGATGGCTCGTCAGACTCAATCCGATCACGGAGCGTGTCTTTGGCAGTGCCAACGAGGAAATGCTGGCGGCACTGGCAAATCTGAAGTTATTTTCCTTTCCTGTCTGCCAGTCACTTTGTTGACCCCACATATCATGGATCCCATACAAACTGCTACGCACCGTTCTCCTCTATCCAACGTTGTCTTTCACCATTCTTTACGGCTGATGTTGAAGACCTCACCTGAAGCTTTCTATGTATCCTTCCAACAATTTCTCTCGTACCCTCGAGATTTTTAATGTACTGAAGTTCGTTGTAAGAACGATTTCTTAGGGAAACCGGTGGTCTGGTATCCAAACCACGTGACATGGTCAGCACAAGTATGACTGAATTAGGATCGTGCAGATGTTTTGGGAGTTCAGCATGAAAGTTCCTCTCTGTCAGAAGTCCTGTTTTGTAACTTTGTGCCAAAAATTTATCTGAGGCCGATGGTATGGGCAGAGTTCAATTTCTTTCAATGCGTATTTGTGTGTCTGTTTATCCCTCCAACATCGCTTGACAACCGATGCTGGTGTGTTTACGTCCCCGTAACTTAGCAGTTCGGCAAAAGACACCGATAGAATAAGTACTAGGCTTTCAAAGAATAAGTTCTGGTGTCGATTTGCTCGACTAAAGGCGGTGCTCCAACATGGTCGCAGTCAAATGACTGAAACAAAAGAATAAAAGAATTTCCTAAAATATTTTTATTGTAAAGGAAGAACAATATCCCGAGGTATATTGACTGCCGGGGGATTTTGTCCAGGAGTGGGGGGGGGAAGGATTTTGTTCAAAGGGGATTTTGTCCTAGTACCGTAAAGTAGCGAAGCTAAAATTACATCCCAGTGCACTTTGATCTGTGTTTCAGGTATGATACACACTGTTTCACACGTTCGTTTGGAGTCTGCTGAATGCAGCACCGGCCTAAGTCTGGCATTCTGTTTGTCATCAATTATGACAGCACGGAAGATTATGCTTGCCATCCATCCACGCATAAATATAGTTTCTTATTTTTCAAATAGCATTTTAAAGTAGAAAGCTAGGTGACATCGATATTAAAATCCATTATTTTGCTACTTCTGACTCTACTAAAAACCATTGCTTCCTGTATCTAAAGTTAACCAAACTAGCAATAACCTAAATGCAAGTAACTCCAAAGATACCGACCCAAACATTTGTAGTCCAGTTTAACAAAATTAATTCATTGGCCTTATCGCTAACAGTTGTAAGGTAGGTTTCAAGCAACACACGCATTAATTTCGAAATCCCATTAAAAGCAATCTCATATCTCTCTCCATTCGAAAGATACGAACAAACTGTACAATTTAAAATGGATAATCCGATCTAATGCTAAATCTGATAGACGCTAAGAAATTTTCTCTGCAATGGTACCCATTCGCTCAACAGGTATTCAAAAATAATTGTCTCCTACTAGCATAAAATATTTAAGGAAATACAAAATGTTCCAAAATTTCTCTCTCTCTCTCTCTCACACACACACATACACACACACATATATATATATATATATAAATGCAGTGTACATTTAAACACATTAAGAGGTATCCATCATAGGACTCCCTTACGCTAGAAGGAATAGCTATAGTCCAAACCACTAATTAGGGATAAATTCTCGAAGGGAATAAAAAATACAAACATTTACCATCTATTTCCCGAACCATGGTTTCAGACGTTTTTTTAGCAAATAAAATAATTTGCCAGGCGAGTCCTATGATGGAAACCTCTTAATGTGTTTAAATGTACACTGTATTTTATATGAATAATATATAGTCCCTTGACTAATTTTTCTATACGCTAGGAAATCTTTACTACCAATGGGTAGTAAAAATTTCTCAATCTTTATTACCCTGATATTAATTATATATATATATATCTATATATATATATATAGGTTTGGTAGAAAAAAATAGAGCTCAAAGCATAAGTGTATGTTTTAGAATTAATCGGCAGAAGTCACTAGGTGACTCAACTTCCGGGAGTTTCATGCGTTGGACTTATTAGATTGCTTTCAAATTATGGGAATAACAACTATATAAGCCGGTCATAAAGCTAATTCTCTTGATTGCTCTAGAATAAATTATAAAGACAATTACACGAGAATGTGGACAATGTGTGTGCGTACATACATTATGTGTATCGCTTACACACGTTTAACACTTGTCCATCTCGTTTTGTGCCCAATGCCTTCTTTATTTATATATATATAAAATTTACCGATGGGCGTTTGTCCTGTCCCATCAATGTAAACGTGTTTGTGTGTATATTTGTACGTTTGTGTGTTTGTAGTGTAAGATAATCGGTGTGTACAGAGTATACATTAACAGATACAATTATATAGATCCAATGCGTATAAACAAGGGATGTAAGAAGTAAACACGAAGTGATGACAAATACAGGCGAAAAACAAGAAAGAAAAAAAATGGCCGATATTGTAACTGGAGTCTTTTCAAATACGTATGTGCGCATGCTTGAACACGCATATGTATAAACACTCGGAGGGATTTATACATGCTCACTCATATATATATACGCTTATGTTGCATTTATACGATTACACACACAACTGTCAAATAAACACATAGAAGGTAAACACATTCATAGTTATATACATACATACATACGTACGTACATAAATACATACGCCCGTCCGTTCGCATATACATACATACATGCATACGAGTATATATATATATATATATATATATATATAATATATATATATATATATTATATATATTATATGTTTTGGTAGAAAAAAAAAAATAGAGCTCAAAGCATAAGTGTATGTTTTAGAATTAATCGGCAGAAGTCACTAGGTGATTCTCAACTTCCGGGAGTTTCATGCGTTGGACTTATTGATTGCTTTCAAATTATGGGAATAACAACTATATAAGCGGGTCATAAGCTAATTCTCTTGATTGCTTCTAGAATAAATTATAAAGACATTACACGAGAATGTGGACCAATGTGTGTGCGTACATACATTATGTGTATCGCTTACACACGTTTAACACTTGTCCATCTCGTTTTGTGCCCCAATCCTTATTTATATTATATAAAATTACCGATGGGGTTTGTCCTGTCCCATCAATGTAAACGTGTTTGTGTGTATATTTGTACGTTTGTGTGTTTGTAGTGTAAGATAATCGGTGTGTGTACAGAGTATACATTAACAGATACAATTATATAGATCCAATGCGTATAAACAAGGGATGTAAGGACAGTAAAACGAAAAACAAACGAGTGATGACAAATACAGGCGAAAAAAAAAACCGAAAGAAAAAAAAATGGCCGATATTGTAAACTGGAGAGTATTTTCAAATACGTGTATGTGCGCATGCTTGAACACGCATATGTATAAACACCGGAGGCTCGGAGGGGATTATACATGTGCTCACTCATATATATATACGCTTATGTTTGCCATTTATACGATTACACAACACAACTGTCAAATAACACATAGAAGGTAAACACATTCATGTTATATACATACATACATACGTACGTACATAATAACATACGCCCGTCCGTTCGCATTACATACATACATACATACCTACATACGAGTATTATAATATATATCTATATATAGATATAGATATATATTATATATATATATATATATATATATATACACATGCACCACATAACAAACATCTACTCAAATACACGCAAATATTTTCATTTTACATACGACATCACACACGGCCCTCAACCGAATATACACATGCAGATATACAAAACTAGACAAATTTACATATGCATGCGCATGCATATATATATATACACAGCATCATAACCATACATCCTTGAAACGAATATAGATACAAGTACCCGTATGTACACACACACACATATATATATACGCGCGCACAAATATATACATCACATTATCATACGTACGACCATTAAGGCAATACAGACGGAATACATAGGCATATACGCATATACACGAGGGTGTATAAACTTCAGCAAAAACGGCCATCCACTCATACAGAGGTACTTATACGCATATGCTTACACTTATACATCAACACATGACCATCCAGCGAATATACGCGTACACCCAGACACGTATCCATAGTTACTGCGCCACAACTCATGCCCACATACCGATCCACATTATATATACACTTAACTGTATGCACTTAACTGTATACACCCATATCTATCCATCCATCTATCTATCTCTCTATCTGCCTATCCATACATCCATTGATCTTGATAGGCGCAGGCGTGGCTGTATGGTAAGAAGTTTGTTTCATACCCACATGGAAGACAGAGGAAAAAAGATCGCCAACGGTACACACGCAGTCACATTATAAATATATGTATGTCAGGTCATCCCATACGTTCTGTCCGATTTTACCATTTCTAAAATTGAATGAAATTTAATAGTATTTTAGAATGTCTAATGGAATTAAAAATTATTTTTATGCATTTGTGTAAATTTAAGCTAATTAAATATTATTTTACAGAATAATAGAATTACAATTTCTTTGATTAAAACCCTTTCTAACATGGAAGTATCCAAAGAGCATTTGAGAGACACAATGCTTTATGAGTACAAAGAAGGAAACTCTGCAGCCGAAGCGACTCGAAACATACACTCAGTTTATGGGAAATTTATGTTTGAATGAAAGAACTTGCAGAAGATGTTATGCAAAATCCAGAAATGGAGATTTTAGCCTTGAAGATGAAGATCGAACAGGACGTCCAGTTGAGTTTGATGATAAGCTCCTTGAGGCATTACTTGAAGAAAATCTTGCATTATCAGTTGAAGAATTGGCAATGAAGCTTAGTTCAAACCATACAACTGTTCATCATCATCTGTAACAACTTGGAAAGATTCCTATACTTGGAAAATGGGTGCCTCATGAATTTTCTGAAAGCAACTGCAAATCCCGAGTTGACATCTGCTCTTCTCTCCATTCTCGCGAACTCATTTCACCCTTCTTGAAAAGATTTGTGACTGATGACGAAAAATGGATCTTCTATCGAAATGTTAAATGTCGAAAACAGTGGCTTGCTAAAAGGGAAGAAGCTCAACCACAACCGAGAAGGGAACTTCATGTGAAAAAGGTTCTCTCTATCTGGTGGGATTGCAAAGGAGTAATGCACTTTGAATTGTTACCACCTAATGCAACAATCAACACTGAAGTCTACTGTCAGCAATTAGAGCGTTTGAACTAATCTTTGAAGAAAAAAAGAGACGCTCTTTAGTGAATCGAAAAGGAGTGATGTTTCATCAGGACAATGCACGACCCTACACTACAAAGATTACATCACAGAAGATCGAGGGGCTTAGTTGGGAAAAAATTCCTCATCCACCTTATTCTCCCGACCTTGCTCCTTTAGACTACCATTTGTTTCGTAGTTCACACAATCATTTGGAGAACATAACTTTCGTAAGCCAGGAGGAGGTCGAAACTGACATTTCAGAGTTCCTCATTTTGGAACCAAAAGAGTTTTACATCGATGGGATTAAAACTCTTGTAAATAGATGGAAGAAAGTCATAGATAATCAGGGAGAGTACATTGATGATTAAATTTCAATTAAATATAACATTTGACCACTTGTTTTCTTTATTCAAAATTCGAACAGAACTTATAGGATGAACTGATATATATATATATATATATTATATATATATATATATATAATATATATATATATATTACTGCGGCACTCCGTCGGTTACGACGACGAGGGTTCCAGTTGATCCAATCAACGGAACAGCCAGCTCGTGAAATTAACGTACATTCCTCAGACACGTGTACCGGTAACGTAGTTCTTGGGGAGATACAGTGTGACACAGGGTGTGACAAAGCTGGCCCTTTGAAATACAAGTACAACAGAAACGGAAAAAAAGAGTGAGAGGAAGTTGTGGTGAAAGAGTACAGCAGGGTTTGCCACCACTCCCTGCTGGAGGTTCGTAGAGCTTTAAGTGTTTTCACTCAATAAGCACTCACAACGCCCGGTTTGGGAATCGAAACTGCGATCCTATGACCGCGAGTCCGTTGCCCCTAACCACTGGGCCATTGTGCCCCCACTGTGTGTGTGTGTGTGTGTGTGGTGTGTGCGCGTGCGTGCGTATGTTTGTCTCCCACCACCGCTTCATAACCGGTATTGGCTTGCTTAAGTCTCTGTAACCTAGCGGTTCAGCAAAAGAGACCGATGGAATAAGTACCAGGCTTAGAAAAGAAAATAAGTACTAGAATCTATTCGTTCGTCTAAAACCCTTTGAGAAAGTGCCCCAGCACGGCCGTGATATAACGACTGAAGCAAGTAAGAGATAAAAGATAGAGCCATCTTAACGTTATTAAAAAGCCCCGGGCAAATCAATGCACTGTAACCTTATTTTCTAATGAAAAGCTACATCATACACAGACCAGAATCGGGTCCCAAGACCTGTGAAGGCCCCGGGCGGCAGCAGAGTTTAGCCATTCCATAAGACAGCACTTTAATCTATTTATCTATCGATCTATCTACCAACATATACAGATATATATTTATACACACACACACACACACGCATATATATATATACTGTCCTCAGCCGAATACATACAAAATCATATAATATCACACAACAAGCATATCGTCCCACAAATATTTCTACACACACACACACACACAACAAGCATATCGTCCCACAAATACTTCTACACACACACACACACACACACACACATATATATATATATATATATATAAACATAGTCATATATACACGCACCATATACGGAGATATTTACATACATTCCAATACTAAAACCTCCCAAAACATGATCAGCGAACGAACTCACAGCATCACAAACTAACACACACATCGAAACAGGAATAAACACATAAGACACACACACAACCAAAGACACACACATACACACACTCAAATTACATACATTCTACTCACAAATAAGTACATATAATGTTTGCAGTTAGACGTTTGTCTGATAGAAATAGTTACACAAACATTAATGACGATCGCTAAAATAAGAACGACAAATAAAGATGGCCGAGCATGTATGCTTAAAGGACGTGTCAACACAAAACTTTATTATAATGAGCGTTCATTCCTTCACACGTCCTCCATAACACACACACACGCGGTGAATATGTGAGGCCTCCTGACTGCGCAATACTTGTGTAAGTTTGTTTGTTTTTGTTTTTTCACACACAGGCAAACGGCGCAACGCTTCTTCCTCGGTCGTCCATTGTTGTCTTTTAGCTGATATCGTTGCCTCCCCATAGTTGTATATAAACACAAATATCGTGTTAGGCATTATTACTGTGGTATAAATTATTATTGCCTTAACATACAAAAATCATATATAAGAATATAAACAAATAAAGAAAGCAATAAATAAGAAAGAAATGAAGAAAAATAAGTTGCAAATACAATAATACAGATAACATGATTTGTTGCCACTTCTAAATATAGATATATCTGTAACAATGCTTATATATATATAATATATATATATATATATATATATATAATATATATATATATATATATACATACACCCATATATACACTACATAACACATATGCATACATACAACCCATATATACACATACATAACATATGCATACATACATACACATATGCATACATACATACATACATACACATATGCAATACATACATACATATGCATCATCAACATACATACACATATGCATACATTTATATTTATATAATATATATATCTACATATATATATATACACATCTATACATACATATATAAACAGACATATGTGTTTAGATATTTAGGTATATATAGATATATGTGTGTGTATCATATATTTGTATATGTTTAAATGTATATATGTGTATATAAAAATGCACGTGTCTATGCTATATACATATGCATATACGTGCGTGTTTATATATATATATATATATGCTAATACACACACACACACATACACACACATGTATGAGCGGCTGACAAATAACTCGCCTTCACCCAAGGCAATTTATTTCAGCTGTCTTTCCTCCGTCTTTTCAGAAACTGGTCGTTCGTCTGTGAGAAAAAGAAAAGTAGCCATGTCTTTTTTCTGCAACGATGTATTGCCGTTTATTCCACACTTGGGGATTTAGGCATCACTTCAGATCAAATGTACTATAGAAACCAACTAAAATTAGATGCTATTCTGAAATAGCAAACTACAAGAAATCGAAGAAAAAAAGAAACCTACACAAACCGTTGAAGTTTACACATAAAATACATAATTTATGTTTTTCGTATTGATTTTGTTTTTCACAATGCGCCATGATAAATATTCGGTGATGAACAAAAGAAGATATTAGTTGTTCGTGTCGACCCAAGTGTATTACTGGTAATTTGTTTCTGTTGTTTAGTCCGAGTCATTTCTGACTGAGCCGTTCTTTCTAAATACTTGTTTCGGTAGTCGGTAGACAACGGCCACGCTGGGGCACCGCCTTCAATAGTTTTATTCGAGCGAATCGACCCCAGTACAGTACTTTTTTTTTAAGCCTGATACTTATTCTATCGCTCTCGTTTGCCGAACCGCTAGGTTACAGGGACATAAACGATTCAACAACCGGTTGTCAAGCAGTGGTGGTACACACACACACACACACACATATTATATATATATATAGTATATATATATATATATATATATAATTTAGGTGACATAGAAAGAGAATAATCTTGTAGTAGATTAATCAAAGTTTAACCTGGTACATTAGTAGCAAAAATCACAGCAGTGAACAGCACGGTTGGAGGTACAAACCATTGGCTTTGCAACCGTGCGTTTGTTCGGATATTGAAATTTAAAACATATGGTGAATTGAAGAAATTGAGCTGAAGCAGATGAACAGAAATCGTTTATTATTATCATTCTACACTGTTTCGAAAGGCACCATTACCAAAATCCGATGATATGGGCCATTTGTGTCTTTCTCTTCAGGAAGAAAAAGGAAATCCGTTTGAAAAACAAAACAGAACAGAGGCAAGCAAAACAAATCGAACTTGCCTCCTAAGACCCATGGCGAACTGTTTATCCTGTGATTTGAAGGAAACGTGCTGAAGAATTCAACGGTCAGGCATCGGTCAAACATGTGGGTGAGGGGTGTATAGATGGTTCTTATGTGACCGAGAATAAATTCTGACTATTTAAAGAATATTGGATGTTTTATAAGGGGCGAAAAAAATCTACTATGAGACGTTGTGTGTGTTACTGTTCTATATATTGTGTGTTTTGGCGTAGGGTAGAAAACATTTTTTGTGTACGTGTGTGCGTTTTGATCGGTCGGCGGCTGTCCTTGGCTACTGCCGTGATAACCGTTGGTGGCAGAAAGAAAAAAAATAAGAAATTTAATATATATTTTATTTTTTATATGTTGATAAACAGTTTCGCCATGGCTCTTAGGAGCACAGTTCGATATATATATATATATATATATATATATTAGAGAGAGAGAGAGAGAGATCTCAGTTTTCATCTACTAAATCCACTCACAAGGCTTTGGTCGACCTCAGGCTATAGTAGAAGACATTTTCCGAAGATGCTACGCAGTGGAACCGAAACCAGAACCATGTGGTTGAGAAGAAAGCTTCTTACCACAGCCACGCTTGCGCCTACACTATGAGCTATATAATAAAAGATTTCTTTTTTAAGGCTGTGAGCTGGCAGAATCGTTAACGCGAAGGGCAAAATGCTTATCGGCATTTTGTCCGTATTTAGATTCTAAGTTCAAATTCCCCCGAGGTCGACTTTGCCCTTCATCCTTTCGGAGTCGATTAAATAAGTACCCCTGGAGCAGTGGGGTCAATGTAATCGACTAGCCACAGCCATCTTTTGTGTCACAGTTTCTCCTCTAATGGTTTCAGTTATTCATCGAACTTTACTCATCGAACTTTAATCATCGAACTTTAATCATCGAACTTTAATCATCGAACTTTAGCTGACTACAAACAAACTATTTTAGCACAGTGGCTGGCATGACACCTCAGATTAGGTGAAAACCAGAGCGTAGACCCGGTTGAGCTTCAGTGTCGTGTGCACCAGCGTAAACTCTTTGTTGTGCTGAAGCAGTGCGATCGAACTTTGGCATAAATATTGGTTTCATATTTTAGCACAAGGGGGCGATAAACACAGACACCCACATGCGAATCGCTGGCGATTTTCTTCCTCAGTCTTCCTTTTCTATTGGACTTACCTCTGTTTCCGAAGAAGATCGTCTGCTAGAAACGTTAAACCATCTTTCTTTCCTTCCCTGAGAATCTGCTAATACATTACATGTACCACGTTCTCGCGTTGCTTTTTTGTGTTTGTCCTTTTTGGGATATATATATATATATTATATATATATATTACATGAGGGCTTCTACCAAATCCACTCACAAGGCTATAGTACAAGACACTTGCACAAGGTGTCACGCAGTCGGACTGAACTCAGAACCATGTAGTTGGGAAGCAAGCTTCATACCATACAGATGCATATTATATAAATAAATATATATAAATATATATATCTATATAATATATATATATATATATATATATATATAAGGGCGGCGAGCTGGCAGAATCGTTAGCACACCGAGCGAAATGCTTAGTGGTATTTCATTTGCCGTTGCGTTCTGAGTTCAAATTCAGCCGAAGTCGACTTTGCTTTTCATCCTATCGGGGTCAATTAAATAAGTACCAGTTACGCACTGGTGTCGATATACTCAACTTAATCCGTTTGGCTGTCCTTGGGTGTCCCTTCCATGTTTAGTCCCTTGTGGGCAATAAAGAAATATATATATATATATATATATATATATATATATACTTGCGACGAGCTTCCATAGAGTTTCAACCGAATTCACTCACAAGGCACTGGTTGGCCCTGGGATATAGTAGAAAACACTTGGTCAATGTGTTGCCCAGTGGGACGGAAGTCGAAACCAAGTAGTTGCAAAGCAAGCTTCTTAATGGCAGCCATTCCTCTGCCTATAGAAATATGCAAACATACGAACGCATCGTTGTGGGTATCGCCCATAGGGAAACTATAGAATATGCAAATATGTGCAAACGCATCTGTGAACATATGCAAATATATATGTTCGCACGGCTGTTGATATTGAACATGGTCTGACTGCATGGGATATGCAACACATACACAGGCACGTGACCGTGTAGGCGCGAACCGTTCTGTTATCATTACAAAATGCAATGCAGTTCAGGTCTCGTACACTGATTGACGCGGCTTTCCTGGCAGACGATAACGTTTCAATAAATAAAGAAACAAAAACAAACAAAAAAACCTCTCCAAATATAAAACTCTAGAAATAGAAGAAAGATCAAAGATACGGAATATGGACAGAAGAACGGTCTCTGAAATTACTGGAGCGTTGGAAGCAATGAAGCGTAAAACAAAGTAGAAAATCAAAGAGCGGCAGGAGGAAACTTTCCAATGTGTGTGTGTGTGTGTGTAGGTCAGAAGATATTGCTTTTGGGAACGGCCTATATTATAGGATAGATTTCATCAATAATCAACTTAAAAAAATATCAAAACAAAAGGCCTGTGACTGTTCGTCTGCTCTACATTTAGCGATACACAATAACAAAAAGAGAATATGCCTTCCTTAAACAGGACACGATACTACTGCTCCTGCTACTGCTGCTATTTTTAGTGTTGCTCCTAAAACTGTTTTTGATTTTGGTCCAGCAATTTTGAAGGCGAGATGATGCAAATCAATTGCATCAACCCCCAGTACATGACTGGTATTTATTTTATCGAGACTGAAAAAGATGAAAAGCAAAGAGTGTAAGGACGCACGAAATGCCGCTGACCATTTTAATGCGGCACGTTAACGATTGCGCCAGCTTAACTACTTTACTCTTTTACTCCTTTTAGTCATTTGACTGCGGCCATGCTGGGGCATGGCCTTTTAGTCGAGCAAATCGCCCTCAGGATTTATTCTTTATATGTCTAGTACTTATTTTATCGGTCTCTTTTGCCGAACCGCTAAGTTACGGGGACGTAAACACACCAGCATCGGTTGTCAAGCGATGTTGGGGAGACAAACACAGGCACACACATACACACACACACACACACACACACACACACATATATATACGACAGGCTTCTTTCAGTTTCCGTCAACCAAATCCACTCACAAAGCTATGGTCGGCGCGAGGCTATAGTAGAAGTCCTTTGCCCAAGGTGCCACGCAGTGGGACTGAACCCGGAACCATGTGGTTGGTAAGCAAGCTACTTACCACACAGCCACTCCTGCGCCTATAGACACAAGACCTGAAATTTCTTTGGCGGGAGCAAGATGATTATATCAACCCCAGTGCTCAATTGGTACTTATTTTATCGACCCCCATAAGGATGAAATCAAAGATGACCTCGGCGGAGTTTGAACTTATGCGCCAGAAGAAATATCGCAAAAGCATTTCTCCAGCACTCTAATGATTTCTGTAGCTTGGCCTAAATAATAATAACTATAATAATAATGTCATGTCCACGATGTCAGTCTTCGGTTATTCCTGTTCTTGAATCTTTTACATATTTTGTTTTATTTATATTTTTGCTCGTATTGTGTAGGTTCACTTTTTTGGTTACTCAGTAATCTGGGGTTGCACTATGGTTGAGCTTAATTGAAAGGAAATTCACTTTCCTTTCCATACACTACAGTAAATATTTTATATTTAAATTAAACTTGTTAACGTATCTGCAACTTGTTTCAGTCGTTAGATTACGGCCATGCTGGTGCAACGCCTTGAAGGGTTTAGTCGAACAAATCGACCAAAGTACTTAGTTTTATATCCGGTATTTATTTTATCTGTTTCTTTTGCCGAGTCACTAGGTTACGCGAATGTAAACAAACCAACACTGGTTATAAAGCAGTGGTCACACAGAAACCCCCCACTCACACACGACAGGCTTCCACACACTTTTCGTCGATTAAATTCCCTCAAAACATTTGTTGCCTACAGGGTGCTAGACAGAGGGGACAAACAAGGACAGACAAAGGGATTAAGTCGATTACATCGACCCCAGTGCGTAACTGGTACGTATTTAATTGACCCCGAAAGGATGAAAGGCGAAGTCGACTTCAGCGGAATTTGAACTCAGAACGCAGCGACGGGCAAAATACCCATTTCTTTATTACCCACAAGGGGCTAAACAAAGAGAGGACAAACAAGGACAGACACACGAATTAAGTCGATTATATCGACCCCAGAGCGTAACTGGTACTTATTTAATCGACCCCGAAAGGATGAAAGGTAAAGTCGACCTCGGCGGAATTTGAACTCAGAACGTAACGGCAGACGAGATACGGCTACGCATTTCACCCGGTGTGCTAACGTTTCTGCCAGCTCGCAGCCTTATCCCTCAAAAAACATTGGTCGGGCTTGGGCCTATAGTAGAAAACACTTGGTTAAGATGCTGCATAGTGGGACTGAACCCGAATCTAAGTGGTTGCAAAA
>NW_021835496.1:0-5000 GCF_006345805.1 Octopus sinensis
ACGTCTAGGTGCAGTCGTGGTCGTGTGGTAAGAAGCTTGCTTCCCAACCACTTGGAATCAGCAAGAAGACCAGTACCACACAACGATGATGATCTTCCTATTCCAATACCACCAGAAAATGGTCTTCAGATGTCTGATGAAGATGTATTTCCTGAAGAAAGTACTACTGCTGTGGAAGACACTGAAGTGGATGCAGATTTCGCGATTGAAAATGAGACGTACCAAGGAAATTTTCTCAAGGAGAGTTAAATGATTTAGACTTGTCATTGTTGAAGGATAAAGCTGAACTCACCTAAATGAAAAATGTCTGCTTAATAAAGATGTCTGTATTACTCATTATAGGGATCTGTCTTCATGCTTCTCTGTTGATGGACCATTTTGTTTCAGTAATGACTCACTGATGAGTTATTTAGCTGTTTGTTCCAAGAGCATATTCCAGCTGAATAGCGCTTATTCATGGAGTCATCTAAGAGAAACCTCAAGGCAGTACTACTACACAACGGCAATAAGAAACCATCCATTCCCATAAGACACTCAGTGCACATGAGGGAGTGTTATGAAAACATGCAAATACTCCTCAATGCCATAAAGTATATAAACTATAGCTGGAAAATATGTGGAGACTTGAAGGGGAATGGAATGTTGATGGGGATGCAATCTGGGTTCATGAAATATTGTTGCTTTTTATGCCTATGGGACAGTCGTGCAACTAACAAGCACTATGTGCAATCAGAGTGGCCTTTGCAAAAATCATATGATCCGGGGGTTTCTAGCATCCAGAGTAAGCAACTTTTAAACCCAGAAAATGTTCTTCTTCCCCCTCTTCACATAAAGCTTGGCCTCATGAAACAATTCGTGAAGACACTTGCCAGGAAAAGCTCAAAAGGTTTTGAATATGTGAAGGCCAAATTTCCAAAAATCACCGAGGCGAAACTAAAGGAGGGCGTATTCATAGGTCCGCAGATAAAAGAACTCCTGAGGGACAACCACTTCCTTACAGCACTGGATGAAACTGAGCTTAAAGTCTGGGAATCCTTCAAATGGCTCTGTGAAAATTTCCTAGGCAACAAGAGATCTCTAGAGTTTAGAAAGGGAGTAAAATGTCTTCTAGACTCCTACGCTGCAATGGGCTGTCGGATGTCACTAAAAGTCCATTTCCTTGATTCACATCGGGACTTTTTTGCAATCGGAATGCCATCACTTACTCCTACACTGCCAATGGGCTGTCGGATGTCACTAAAAGTCCATTTCCTTGATTCACATCGGGACTTTTTTGCAAGGGGAATGCTTTCATCAAGATGGAACAACTATAACAAGGATTTTGGAATGCAGGAATGTTAGCTGCATTCCAAAATGTTATACAGGGATGAACCTGAGACAGAACATCATAGAAAGTTCAAATCCCAAAGATTTTAAGTCGTTATGCATTTGAGTGTATTCTAACTAATTTGTACACAATAATTTTAATTTTGTACAATAAAAATCCATGAAATTATCCTATCTTATATTCAGTATACTTCATATAGACATGCTTTACGTATCCTATAAGTTAAAACAGCAGGTATCATTAACATGAAAATGTGACCTGATAGAGGAAATCAAACTTCAGATTTGTAATCAGCATCAAAAATTAACCCAGAAAAGTCAATCAACAACTCTGATGATTAAAAAAAGTTTCATTTTGTTGACCAGTGTAATTAACAACCAAGTACCAAAGCTTATAGTGTGCAGAACGAGAACTTGAGAGATCTCTGGCAGCAGGAATCTACCAGAGCAAACAAGATCGAACGCTCTGAGAAGTAAAGTGATGATGATGATGATGATGATGATGATGATGATGATGATGATGATGATGATGATGATGATGATGATGATAAAAGCAACAACAACAATAAAACATGATTAGCCATAATAATGCAAGATTTGGATTATTGAATTTTGGAGCGTTTTCAGATCTTTTCTGTTTCTGTCACAGTTTTATATTTCTCTTTTTTTTCTATTTTGTTCTAATTGTGTTCAAATTCGACGTACTGGTGTACTTTTGTATGTTAATTATGAAAATGAAATTCATTTTCGCCATAAATTGATAAATAAAAAGTTAATAGCTTTTAAAGTTTGCAAATTCAGGCTAATTTGGTAGCCAATCGAAAGTTACAGATACTTTGGTGCCTGTTTCTAAAGTAACCAGCCAAGAAGTAGTCTCCTTAAAAACTATCGCCACGTGTATTTTCATTACCTATCTATTTTCTTTGACGCATACATATTTTCTGAACTTTCGCTACAAAAATGTACAGGTACATAATCCTTTATCGGGCACAATTGGGGACAGTTGTGTTCTGAATTTCATATTTTTTCGGATTTCAGAACAAAAGCCAGCTGCCCCAGATTGTAAACTAGACATCAAAGCAGACATCCTACTATGGTAGCAAAAGCACATGTACACGTACTCACAATCAGTGGCGGAAATAAAGATTACAAATATTATTATAATTTATTTATAGAGTAATATACAGGTAAATGAAATAGCGAGATAATTAAGAACATAAATAACAAAATACATATAGTGGGATAATTTAAAACAAAAATACACGATTCACAAGTGCAGGTATACACATTACCATAATATTTCTGTAGATAGACGTTTAAGTATTCAAACTGGTTTAAATAAAGAAAGGCTACAAATGGTAATAACAGTTTATTTATATGCTAGAGCCATAAACTGGTTCAAACTAGGCTAAATATGTATCTGCAGTTAAGTTGTAGAACTGGGTCCATCAGTATCTATT
Source organism: Octopus sinensis (assembly GCF_006345805.1). NCBI lineage: Eukaryota > Metazoa > Mollusca > Cephalopoda > Octopoda > Octopodidae > Octopus > Octopus sinensis. The sequence continues at coordinate 2,787 of NW_021835496.1, forward strand.
TCTTTATTGCCCACAGGGGGCTAAACATAGAGGGGACAAACAAAGACAGACAAAGGGATTAAGTCAATTACATCGACCCAGTGCGTAACTGGTACTTATTTAATCGACCCCGAAAGGATGAAAGGCAAAGTCGACCTCGGCGGAATTTGAACTCAGAACGTAGCGGCAGACGAAATACGGCTACACATTTCGCCCGGCGTGCTAACGGTTCTGCCAGCTCGCCGCCTTCAAAGCGTCCATCAGTATCACCAACGTCGTCATCAGGTTGCAGGCAAACTTCCGATGATGGGTCAGGAACGGGATTCTAAAGTGATGAAGCAGCACTACGAGAGAGAGCATTTTTAAGTGTCATCACTCTCATTAGCATAGTTTTCTGTCTAAGCAATGTCTCTTTAATTGAGTAAACTTCCATAATCTGTTCCTCACTAATAAATGCACGTTGTTCGAGGCCAGATATTAGACGATCACACATTTTCATCATATCGTCTACAGGAATGTTTTCGTATTCTTCAGTGAGCCACCGCACAGACACATCACGATCAAGTTTCTGTAGTAACTCTACTTTTGATAATAATAAATGTTTCCTTTTCTTTTTCTCGATGTTATCCATTGGGATGTCAGCAGTTTATCTTTTCTTTTCTTTTCTTTTTTTTTTTGACATTTTCAGGGTAAATTATAAACAAAATAAGAAGCAACACGAAGACAGCAAGCAGCAAATGGACGTCTTCTCTCTACGAGTGCTGAGCAACACCTGACCCTAATTCTAACCCTAAACCAGAACCCTAAACCCTAACTCTAAGCCTAATCATAATTCTAACTCTAAACCCTAACTATAACCCTAAACTCCAATTCTAATCTTAAACCCCATCTATGAACCCTAACTCTAAGCCTAATCATAATTCTAACTCTAAACCCTAGCTATAACTCTAAACTCCAATTCTAATTTTAAACCCCATCTATGAACCCTAACTCTAATCCTAAGCCTTAATTCTAACCCTAAACCCTAACCCTAAACCTTAATTCTTATTTCTTTATTGCCCACAAGGGGCTAAACATAGAGGAGACAAACAAGGGCAGACAAAGAGATTAAGTCGATTACATCGACCCAGTGCGTAACTGGTACTTAATTTATCGACCCCGAAAGAATGAAAGGCAAAGTCGACCTCGACGGAATTTGAACTCAGAACGTAATGGCAGAAGAAATAAGCATTTCGCCCGGCGTGCTAACGTTTCTGCCAGCTCGCCGCCTTGACCCTAAACCCTAACCCTAAGCCTAAACCCTAATTCTAACCCTAAACTCCAACCATAAACCCTAACTCTAACCCTAAACCCTAATTCTACAATGACCCCAATCCTAAATCCCAACTCTAAACCCCAACCCTAAACATCAACCCTAAACCTTGACTCTGACCCTAATCTTTAATCTAAATCATAACGTACAGTTCTGGAATTCGCCAAAAACTTTCGTTGAGGATTTTTCCTTTCTTAGATTGTTTACATGCCTGTTCGACCGTTTCACATGACTTTGTTCATTAAAACTTATTAAAACTTTAGAACTTCTTAGAACTTTCATCGTCGTAATGTTTTGTTTTTATTTTGTTTCATAATATTTCGTCATCGTAATGTTTTTGCACTCATTTTGTAATATATAATTATCACGCAGACAATGCCAGTTTCCAAATCCTACTCTCTGCTTTGGTAAAAAAAAGTTATCAAAATTTAAACTTCTGTAACATAAAAAATTTTCGCTTAATTTTAAAATTTCCAAAACTCTGACAGCAACAGAAAACAACAACAACAACAATCACAGTAGCAACAACTAACAATGATAGTAACACACGCAATAACAACTACAACAGTAACAAGTCAGTAATAATGGCATTAACTTCAATAACAACAACATCAACATCATCATGATCATCATCAGTAACTAGCAACAACAACGGAGGCGCAATGGCCCAGCGGTTAGGGCAGCGGACTCGCGGTCGTAAGAACACGGTTTCGATTTCCAGACCGGGCATTGTGAATATTTATTGAGCAAAAACACCTAAGCTCCATGAGGCTCCGGCGGGGAGCGGGGGGTTGAACCCCGCTGTACTCTTTCACCACAACTTTCTTTCACTCTTTCTTCCTACTTCTGCCACAAAGCAGAGGAACCATGGTGTAACCCACCATGGTGTGGTAAACTTTCAGACCCTAGTCTAGATTGCGAAT
>NW_021835496.1:10000-15000 GCF_006345805.1 Octopus sinensis
AGCCAAACGATTATTGTTTTGGCCAGGGTCGAACTACAGGTCTCCTAATATGTTCAACAAACCGTGACGCTTAAACCAAACAGCAATCAACTTAAGTAATTTAGTGAAGCCACGCACTAATTTGGTCGGGATACAGTTTGCAAAAATTAACATTCTGGAGCCTATATACAAATGTATTTGAGGCACACAATTTAGCCATCTCACTACAGTTGTAAATTGTAAAACATAACTGTCACCACTACTATACGAACCTGAAGACAGACAGACAGACAGACACAGACAGACAGACAGACAGACAGACAGACAGACAGATAGATAGATAGATAGGTAGATAGATAGATAGATAGATAGATAGATAGATAGATAGATAGGCAGACAGACAGACAGACAGACAGACAGATAGATAGATAGATAGATAGATAGATAGATAGATAGATAGATAGATAGATAGATAGATAGATAGATAGATAGATACGAACATGCGAACAGGGACTGATATAAGTATATATACGTGCATTAATAAACCCTGCAGTGTTATTTAACAGTATTTTTTAAATAAAGACTTGCTTTGACAAGACAAATGGTCACATTTTAAATTTCTTTGCTAATATTTGTTTCCATGCTTTATATTTATTTTCCTGTACGCATGCATATATATTGGATACTACTCGGCAGCTGCACAGGTCCATCCTTGTCTGTGACCTAGCGACATGTCAGCTCCAAGCTGCACGGGTCCACTTCTGTCTGTGACCTAGCGACATGTCAGCTCCAGCTGCTAGGAAAGGTTGGAAGAGTTAAGACTCCGCCCAAGAACGAAGGCGGGAAAGATATGCAATGATATACATCTGGAAAATCCTGGATGGCCTTGCATCAAACTTTGGCATTGAATGTTACACAAACAGCAGAACGGAGCGCTACTATATAGTGCCAAAGATCTCAGCATCGCCATCAAAATATAGGACCAGATTCTGCAATAGCTTGAGTTTCAATGGCCCACAGCTTTTCAATATCCTTCCAAAATGCCTGAGAGACCGACATGGGGTGGATGTAGGTGTCTTCAAAACGAAACTGGATCTCCTCTTGTCAAGGGTTCCAGATGAGCTTACCACACTGAAAAAAAAACACTGATAAAGGCAGCAGCATCAAACTCCTTCATTTACCAAATGTAACATATCAGAGGAGGCTTCAAATAACGAAGATGTAGCACAGCCAGAAGGCGCATGCTTTAGTGGTCAGGGTATTGCACTCACAATTGCGAGATCGTGGGTTCGATTCCCAGATCGGGCGTGCGTTGCGTTGTGTTCTTCATTTCACGTTGCTCTGCCATTATTTCGTCATTAGACATGTGGCACACGGCGCACCTGTACAGGTAATGTCAATTTGATGGAGGAAGTGAGCTTATGTGAACACAAACATTTAATCACTATAAGCAAATCATCTGTGTAACAGTTCGGCAAGAAATTCTCGAACCCTCATACGTTGTGGAGAGTCCATGATATATATATATATATATATATATATATGATTTGCCTAATAGTGGTTTTATCTCTAATTTAATATAATATAATATTTTACTATAAAATTGGATTCAATCCTAAATCTGATTTCCCTGTAAGTTTGGATTTATTCCCTAATCATCTTTTATTATATATATATATATATATATATATATATATATATATATATATAGTGCGTGCGCGCGCGCCTGCGTATACGTATATAATTTTATTTTGTCTCAGTCTTGAAGACTTTTTAGTCGTATGAAACAGCCACAGTACTTATTTTTTGTTAAGCCTAATACTTATACTATCGGAATCTTTTTGCCGAACTGCTAAGTTGCAGGAACGCAAAGACACTAACATCATACCACACAGTCGTGCCTACGCCAGTGTTTGTACATATATGTGTGTGTATATATACAGGGTGGCCCAAAGTAGGTTTACAGTTATCACGTAGGCACTTTAAATTTCTTTTAAAACATTCTATTACATTTAAATTTCTATCTTACATTAACTAAATTAGCATAGAATAATGGTTTCATATTTTTTTTATAATTAAGATCTAAACTGTTAATATATGAATGCGAAAGAGATAGTTGAATAACTGTAACCTACTTTGGGGCCACCCTGTAGATATATATAATATATTATATATATATATATATATATATATATATATATATATACTCTTTTACTCTTTTACTTGTTTCAGTCATGTGACTGTGATCATGCTGGTGCACCGCCTTTAGTCGAGCAAGTCGACCCCAGGACTTATTCTTTGTAATTTTAGTACTTTTTCTTACGGTCTCTTTTGCCGAACCGCTAAGTTACGGGGACGTAAACACACCAGCATCGGTTGTCAAGCGATGTTGGGGTGACAAACACAGACACACAAACATATACACACACATACATATATATATATATTTCTTTACTACCCACAAGGGGCCAAACACAGAGGGGACAAACAAGGACAGACAAAGAGATTAAGTCGATTACATCGACCCCAGTGCGTAACTGGTACTTAATATATCGACCCTGAAAGGATGAAAGGCAAAGTCGACCTCGGCGGAACTTGAACTCGGAACGTAAGGACAGATGAAATACGGCTACGCATTTCGCCCGGTGTGCTAACGTTTCTGCCAGCTCGCCGCACGACGGGCTTCTTTCAGTTTCCGTCTACCAAATCCACTCACAAGGCTTTGGTTGGCCCAAGGCTATAGTAGAAGACACTTGCCCAAGGTGCCACGCAGTGGAACTGAACCCGGAACCATGTGGTTCGTAAACAAGCTACTTACCACTCCTACGCCTATATATATATATATATATATATATATACAAACACACACATGCAAGTATACATACATATACATATTATATAATTAACCAGACCATCAGGTGCCGTTATACACCACTGGTCACAATACACTTCCAACGCTGTCTTAATTACGCCGTACTTTTCCAACTTGACCAAAATTGCTTGACTAAATTGTCATCCCATCGTCATGGAGGCCTTCCAAGTGCCTTTTCCGATCTCTTGGATACTACACGGCAACTGCATTCACCTGTCGTTTCTGACCCTTGCGACATGTGTGGCTCAGTGGATCTTGCGCTTTCAGTATTCTGCGATCAAAACGTCCTCTTCGCTACATTCTCAAATTATTTCATTTCGAATATGTTCAGATATTTCCAGGGCTGTTTGTGTCGAAGCCAATCTATGTTCTGTCCTCTTCGTAGTGGCCCTCGTCTCACTTGCGTATTAAAGCACAGGGGGGACAGTACTATTGAAGAGTCTGGCATACATGGTATTGTCTAGCATTCATTTGAGCACATTCTTTATTGAATTAAATGCCTTCCATCCTACCCATATTCTCTTTGAGATTTCGGTATCCATATCTCACCACATATCCACTGACTGCCTTAAGTAGACGTACACTTTTACCTCTTCGATTTCATCGCTTCTCACCTCTACTCTGCCTTGTGCTACAAGGCAGAGTAGAGCCTTGTAGTCGGATACATTCTGTTTTCGAGCCTTCCGGTCGGACACATTTTGTTTTCATGCGGTTTATTTTAAGACCTACTGCTAAACTCTGATTGTCCAGCTCTTTCAGCATAGTCTGAAGCCGATTTGTAGTTTCAGCGATGAGTACAATTTCATCAGCGAATCAGAGGGGTGTTAATTGTTTACCATTCATGTTCACGCCACCTATCCAGTGTATGTCCTTCACCATTTCTAATCGTTTGGTAAAGAGCTTTGGAGAGATGGTATCACCTTGCTTGACACCCTTCTATGTTGGGACCCTTACTGGTGGTGATGGCAGCGCTATATCTGTTTATGCATCCAGTGTTCGAATCTCTGAGTTCTGTGATGTGTTGCACCTCGACACCTTGCATTTCCAAGAGATTGCAACATTGCGTTCGTCTCGACGCTATCGAAGGCCTTTTCTTTTCTCCGTTATTTGCTTAAAGATTTTGTCCAAACATTTATCGATTTATTTATTTCCTTTATGCGCCATTCTTGTTGCAGAGTAGAGGTAAGAAGCGATGAAGGCCAATCAAAGAATGCGATGCACGGAGGAAGCTTGTATTCGTTCGCTAGTTCAATGACCTGAGTTAGAGTGAATATGCGATCTATACATATACATATACGTATACATATGCATATATATATATATATATATATATATACACGCACATACACATACATACATCTGTTTGTGTGTGTGCACGCTTGCGCACTGGAAATTGGATCATTGGATACATATATACGTACACACAAACTATTCATAATGATTTCTAATTTCTAATTTTGGCACAAAGGCAGCAACTCTAAGGAAGGTGTTAAGTCGGTTACATCGACCCCAGTGCTCAACTGGTACTTATTTCATCAACCCCCGAAACGAGGAAAAACAAAGTCGACTTCAGTGGAATTTGAACTCAGAACGTAGAGACGGAAGAAAAACCGCTGAGAATTTTGTCTAACGTACTCATCATTCTACCAGCTCACCACCTTATGCATAATATCCATAAGCCGTTCTGTTATAGGTGCAAGGCCTGAAATTTAAGGGGAAAAGTTAACTCGATTATACCGACCCCAGTTCTCAACTGGTACTTATTTTCTTGACCACGAAAGTATAAAAGGCGAAGTGGACCTCAACGGAATTTGAACTCAGAATCTAAAGACAGACGAAAAAGCAGCGCTAACGATTCTTATTTCTTTATTGCCCAAAAGAGGCTAAACATAGAGGGGACAAAAAAGGACAGACAAGGGAATTAACTCAATTACATCGACCCCAGTGTGTAACTAGTACTTAATTTATCGACCCCGAAAGGATGAAAGGCAAAGTCGACCTCGGCGGAATTTGAACTCAGAACGTAACGGTAGACGAAATACCTATTTCTTTACTACCCACAAGGGGCTAAACACAGAGAGGACAAACAAGGACAGACAAACGGATTAAGTTGATTATAGCGATCCCAGTATGTAACTGATACTTATTT
>NW_021835496.1:20000-37500 GCF_006345805.1 Octopus sinensis
GGTGTTCCGCAAGGCACTGTTTTGGGACCACTACTCTTCATAATGGCCCTCTCAGACATGCGCCCTCAGCCACGCAGAGAGCCACGATATCACAAGTTATGCAGATGATACAAAAGTTTCACAGGCAATACAGAACCCTGAGGACACTAAACCCTGCAATGTGAGCTGGACAAAATATACAAGTGGGATGAAAAGAATAGCATGCAGTTCAATGCTGAAAAGTTTCAAGCTTTATACTATCAGCATGCAAACTAAATGCAATACCCAATGAATACACTGGACCCGGAGGAATTGCAATCCCAGAGGCACAATCAGTGCGTGACCTGGGTATTTACATGAGTGATGACGCAACCTTTCGTGTACATGTTGCTAAATTGGCAATGAAATGTAGACGACTGGCCGGATGGATTCTCAGAACCTTTAGAACAAGAGAACAAGAAACCATGATGGTCCTCTTGGGACACTTGTCCTAAGCCACTTTGACTATTGCTCTCAGCTATGGTCACCATCCAGTGTCAAGTTGATCACAGAACTTGAGGCGATCCAACGTAGCTACACGAAGAAGATAGCTTCTGTGCAGAATATAAGCTACTGGAAAGACTCAAGAGATTAAAACTCTATTCCTTGGAGCGTAGGCGAGAAGATATGCCATAATATACATCTGGAAGATCCTGGAGGGACTTGTCCCAAACTTTGGCATCGAGAGTTACACAAATGCCAGAACTGGGCGTCACTGCGTGGTGCCTAGGACTCCAAATTTGCCATCAAGATGTAGGACAAGATACTGTGATAGCCTGGGCTTCCGAGGCCCACAGCTCTTCAATATCCTCCCGAAGAACCTAAGAGACCTGCATGGGGTGGATGCAGATGTCTTTAAAATGAAACTGGATCTCTTCTTGTCAGGTATCCCAGATGAACCAACTTCACGGCAGGAGGTGCAGATGTGGGCAGCTGCATCGAACTCTCTCATGCACCAAATGGCAGTTGCTAAAAAGCATTCGTGAAGTAAAACCATGTAGCAACACCAAATAGCGGTGCCCCAGCATGGCCACAGCTCATAAGCTGAAACTAGAATCAATCAATCAATCAATCAATCAATCATAACTATATATTTTTTAATCGTTGATTTCAGTTGACTACTTAACTGAATGATCGATTGCACCTGTTTTTAAAACATGACAAAGACAGGCAGACAGACAGACAGCCAGACAGAGAACGGACAACGGACAGTGTGGTGGCGTGCTGATGATCTGAACATCGTATGGTAAACTTACCAAACCCCTACAACTGCATATCAATTTTACACCCTTTCTTTTCCTTCTAAGACCCCCGACCATTCATTTGGGTTCTATAGGCAGTACATATATATGTGTGTTTGTGTGTGCATGTGTGTGTGGTGTGTGTGTGTGTGTGTGTGTGTGTGTGTGTGTGTCTTGCGAGTGATTTTTGTGTGTGCGATGGACAGAAGAATTGCCGCATGTGAGCAACTGTTGTCAACATTCCAACCACCTCTCTCCAAAAAGCCACGTATTCCTCACACTCACCTCCTTTTCCTTCCTCAGCGTTCTAAAAGTTACATTTGTGTATATGTATTGGTGTGTGTGTATTTGTGCGTGCGCTTGTATCCATGTATTCTACGTACGTACGGATGTATGCAGCTTCCATCGTAATATATTTCCATGTTTCACCAAGCCCCGCCCGCCGCTTGGAAACTCCAAATTTAGATTCCATGACTTAACTTCTACCTTACCCTTCTCACTCAAATTCAATGCAACTCAGCCCACAACTCACACCTTCCGTATACCACAGGCAAAATAGCCAAGAATTTTATAAGTTATAAAACAAGATTGGATTGGAGAGGATAAATTCCAATTTTAAAACGTAAAAGAGAGCCACGCACAGCGTCTATCTCTTCTGCTCATATTTTTGTTATTGCCTTGACCTCGCTGCTTATAATACAACAGAACTGTTTCCAATGCTAGTGTTGAAAAGTGGTATTTTTAATTCTAACGCTCACTGAACAATTGCAAATAATGTCTGGCAATCTGTAACCCATGCTGTGATCCGCACTAATTGGTGTCTTCGCCCAGAAGAAATTTTGCAAACTGAAATATCATATTCAAGTGGCTTCCAAAAATTTGTAGCAATAGGAAGTTGCGTTACTGTGACAATATACACAAGCGCGTACACACACAGCACATACGCATACATACATACATACATACATACATACATACATACATACATACATACATACATACATACATACATACATACAAACATACATACATACATACATACATGCAGAAGCATCTATATCGCAAATACTTAGACTTTAAAATTCTTAATGCTATAAGGGCACAATATACAGGATGGGCCAAAAGTAGGTTTACAGTTTTCACGTAGGCACTTGGAGGCCGGTAACATATTTTTCTGCAATGTATGGATAATTTATCCTAATCTTGATATTTATTAGCCTTATACTGATATTTATTAGCATTATCACGCGTTTGAGAAGAAAAATTCATTTCTGTATCTTTCTTTTAAAACATTTTATTACATTTAAATTTCTATCTTACAATTAATTAAATTAGCTTAGAATAATGGTTTCGTATGTTTTTAATAATTAGAATCTAAACTGTTAATATATGAATGCGAAAAAGATAGTTGAATAACTGTAAACCTTCTTTTGGGCCACTCTGTATATACACTGACGGAGGAGATCAGACATAAATTTTTATGATAAAAATATATCTTTATATATAAAAGTGAAGTTGTGTGAGTGTCTGTCTCCTACGATTTAGATTCCTAACTACTCCCACATTTTACGATTCAGTTTAACCAAAACCGGGTATCTTATAGTCGTGATTCATATCGAGCCCTTCTGGGTATTAGCGCGCGTCTACGATGAGTCTACGATTTTTAAAATAATTTACCATAAGTTTTTCCATTTTAAAGCATATTTTTAAATAAAGGGAAGTAACTCTCTAAAAATGTCTACGATGAGTCAACGATTTTTTAAAAAATTTACCATAATTTTTTTCCATTTTTAATGCATTTTTTGTTGTTTTTTGGCTATAACTTTCTAAAAATGCTTATATAGTTATTTCCCTTACTAACCCGAGCAACGCCGGGCGATACTGCTAGTCAGCTATAAATTTTTATGGTAAAAATATATACTGACGTGCAGATTTATCCAAACCATCGAGCGTTTCAATAGTCACTACTGACGAGTCTCCGACTGATAGGCGAAACTAATGTAGTCTATTGGTCCTAGAGACGCTCATGCGGAATTATCGCCCTTGTCAGTGCATACGTGTTGTGCGCTTCTTACAGCATTAAGAGTTTTTAACTCTTATTTCTTGCAATATTGGCGCTTCGGCATCCTCAATAATAATTAGTGACGATAATGTGTGTGTGTGTGTGTGTATTAATTTAATATACAACCAAAAGAGCTACCAATTGTTTCATGTTTTTATGATGCTTTAACTAGACATATTTATAAAGTACACCATGTATCTGTAATATCCTTGCGTTTGGATATAGACTAAGCTGTAACTAAATCAGTAACAAACACATAACAAACTTATATCTCTTCTTAACGACTGTACGATTGCCTTCACAAATGCGACTGCACACACCACACTGCATCTCGCACTGCCAGTACGCATGCGCCTTTATAAGGTTTAGGACAGTTCACTTGCTATTTCATAGGAGCGTCAGGATTTCACAACAACAGTATCTCCGAGCAGTCTTTCAGGAGACTATTAGAAGCTCTTTTGTTTGTGTATTAAAATTGATATTTATCTCTCAGTACATTTTTTGTTCTTGATTCTACCTCCATTAGATATATATATATATATATATATATATATATATATATATATATATATATATATATATAGATAGATAGATAGATAGATAGATAGATAGATAGATAGATAGATCGATCGCTAACCACTACACATTTTTTTCTCTCTTTGTTTCTTTCTCTGTTCCCCTCTGTGGAAGAGCGTAGGCTCGAAACGTTAAAGACTTTTTCAATTCCCGAACGTTATACTAATACATATGTTTGTTTTCTACACAACCTGTCTTCGTCTTTTGTTGGTTTGTTTTTTTTGTGAATTCTCCCTATCTCTCTATCTCTCTATATATATATATATATCAGATCATCCTGTAAGTTCTGTCCGAATTTTGAATAAAGAAAACAAGTGATCAAATGTTATATTTAATTGAAATTTAATCATCAAAATACTTTCCCTGATTATCTATGACTTCCTTCCATCTATTTACAAGCTTTTTAATCCCATCAATGTAAAACTCTTTTGGTTTCAAAACGAAGAACTCTGAAATGTCAGTTTCGAGTCAGTGTGTGTGCGTGTGTGTGTTTCTGTGTTTGTATGTGCATACGTATATATATGTTTGTATGTGTGTGTATATATATATATATATATATATTTACGTATGTGGTTGTGCGCGCGCACATGTGTGTGCTTATATGTGCGTATATATATTTTAGAATACATGTATGTCTATGTGTATATGTGTGCGTTTGTGTATTTATGTGTGTGTATATATCTGTCCAATCTAGATTTCAAAGAAGTTTGTCCTTTTCGCCTCTAACCTGACAATCACCTTTAGACTATTTTCGTTTGACAAATGAAGTCCAGAGAGATGAAGTGGCTACTGCCGCGATCATCACTGGTCATTCTCCGCTCAACATCATGGTCATTACTGCGGGGCGCGCGGCTGAGCACACCGTTTTCTCAGTGGTGGGGTGGCGATCCTCCCCTTTTCTTTCTTTTCCGTTTTTCATCGTTTTTTTTTTTTTTCCTGATTCTTTATATTTAAATGTTATAATTTGAAATGTGGTTTGTTGTGTAACACTGTCTAACACGATGTTTATCCTTGGATAACAACTGTTAATTCCTATTTGCGTACCCCTATGGTTAATATTTCGTTCAAACTTTACTTTTCTTATATTTATTCAAACTCCCAAAGAATCCCTCTCAGCACATGACTATGATGCTTTCCTTCACTACTTCTGCTCATCATCAGAGATGCATATATCGTCAGCCTCTAAGAAACATGCTCAAATGGTTACATTCAAATCACTGACAATCAATTCAAGTCTGTGCTATTGAGCAGAATATTTGTAACACGACTTTGTCCTTGGATAACAACTGTTATTTCCTATTTGCCTTCCCCTAGAAAGTATTAAAAATGGATAATATTTCGTACAAACTTTGCTTTTGTTACATTTATTCAAACCCCCAAAGAATCCCTCTCAACATGGCTATAATGCTCCCTTACTATTCCTGCTCATCAGCAGAGATGCACATATTATCAGCCACAAAGGGACATGCTCAAGTGGTTAAGTCAGACAACTGACAAGTACATCTGTGGTATTGCGTACAATATTTACTATAACGATATCTCTGCTTCAGCAACTCAGCACTGAAGTTGTTTGAAATGTAATGGAAAATATATCAGTTTCAAAGCGTCGATGTCCAAGTCACAATGCAAAGTTTGAAGGGAATAGTAGTCATTTCCTTTGATTTCTAGATAGAAGCAAATAGGAAATAATAATTACTGATCAAAGGCAAAAAGTAATTTTGTCACATAGTGTAAATAATTCTAGAAATAAAAAAAAGATTATGTTTTTCATTTTCCCTTGTTTATAATTCGAACGGTTAATGACCCTCTGCTATCAGGGTTGACATTGTTATCAATCGTGTTTATCATCATCATCATCATCATCATCATCATCATCATCATCATCATCCTTATTATTATTAGTATAGTAGTAGTAGTAGTAGTAGTAGTAGTAGTAGTAGTAGTAGTAGTAGTAGCAGTAGTATTAAGGCAGCGAGTTGGCAGAATCGTTAGCATACCGGGCAAAATGTTTAGTCTGCCGCTAGGTTCTGAGTTCAAATTCCGCCGAGATCGACTTTACCTTCATCATTGAATACTGGGGTCGATGTAATCGACCAGTCCCCTCCCACAAATTTTCAAGCCTTGCGCTTATAGTAGAATGGATTATTGTTATTATTATTATTAGTAGTATTAGTAGTAGTAGTAGTAGTAGTTAGTAGTAGTAGTAGTAGTAGTAGTAGTAGTAGTAGTAGTAGAAAGGCGGCGAGCTGGCAGAAACGTAAGTCGCCGGGCGAAATGCTTAGCCGTATTTCGTCTGCCGTTACGTTCTGAGTTCAAATTCCGCCGAGGTCGACTTTGCCTTTCATCCTTTCGGAGTCGAAAAATTAAGTACCAGTTACGCACAAGGGTCTATGTAATCGACTTAATCTGTCTGTCTGTCCTTGTTTGTCCCCTCTGTCTGTAGCCCCTTGTGGGTAGTAAAGAAATAGATATTTCGCCTGCCGCTACGTTCTGAGTTCAAATTCCGCCGAGGTCGACTTTGCCTTTCATCCTTTCGGGTCGATTAAATAAGTACCAGTTACGCATTGGGGTCGATTTAATCGACTTAATCCGTTTGTCTGTCCTTGTTTGTCCTCTCTGTGTTTAGCCCTTTGTGGGTAGTAAAGAAATAGGTATTTCGTCTACCACTACGTTCTGAGTTCAAATTCCGCCGAGGTCGACTTTGCTTTTCATCCTTTCGGGTCGATAAATTAAGTATCAATGAAACACTGTAGTCAATGTAATCGACTAGTCCCCTCCCCCAAAATTTCATGGGTTTGTGCTTTCATTAAAAAGGATTTTTTTTCTTCTTCTTTCTTCAAATTTTCTTCCGTTTCTCGCCGAGTGTTTTCCGTATACCTAGGGCAGAGAAGCTCATTGTATGCATTCCCAGATTACACACGCAAATTCACAGGTAAAATATGTATTTAAAAAATTAATGAATAAATAAATTCATGAATGGATGTTGTTTTCACAGTGATAATGCTCTTCTCAGTACATGAGTCGTTCGAATTAACACGATTTTTTGCACTTCCTGTAGGGACGGTAAGCCTGGTATCATTTTCAAATAGGTTTCAGTACCTTTTTTTTATCATTCTTAGAGATCCTACAATTACTGGTTCTGTAGTCGCCTTGAGATGCCACATTTTTTCAATTTCTATTAACAAGTTTTTATATTTATTATTCTTTATTATTATATTATTATTATTATTATATTATTATTATTATTATTATTATTATTATTATTATTATTATTATCATTCAGTAGTTTTATTTTTATAGCGTGCTTTCACTTCACTACCGAGCGCAGCTCTGTGTGCCTTGGGTATGTGCTGTGATTTGTTGTGATGCTCTGATGGTTATTGTATGGAAAGTGTTCTGCGTAGGATGTGTGCAGTGCCTAGTAGTGCAATTTTCTGTATGTTATATGTGTTTGTAAGTCCTGGTGTTTTTGTTATGTATTTGTCTGAATATTTTTTTATCATGCCTAATGCACCTACTATGATAGGAATTGTTTCTGTTTTCAGATTCCACATTCTAGTTACCTCTATTTCTAGGTCTTTGTATTTTGAGAGTTTCTCCATTTCTTTTAGAGGCACGTTGTCATCTGCCGGTATTGATACATCAATTAGAAAGCATTTTTTTCTTCATGATCTCTGACAACTATATCTGGTCTGTTGGCCTTAATTTCTCTATCTGTGTGTATCGGCATATCCCAGAGTATGGTTGCTTTCTCGTTTTCTGTGACCTTTTCTGGTGTGTGCCTATACCATCTTTTTTCTGTTGTTCTCTCATAATGTTGGCATAGCTTCCAATGTATGTAGGTTCCAACTCTGTCATGTCTGTGAATATATTCCTTCTTAGCTAGGACTGGGCAGCTCGAGATAATATGATTTATTGTTTCTTGTCCATCTCCACATATTCTGCAGTTACTTGTAATATTTCTTTTCATTACATGTTTTTGGTAATTTCTGGTGGGGAGGCTTTGGTCTTGTGCTGCAATTAAAAATCCCTCTGTTTCTGAGCTTCTCAACCATTGCTGGGATTTTTCTTTGTCTATTTCTTTTGCGTTTAGTATTTACCATGAAGGGGCTTTTCTTGCCATCGTTTTATCATGGTTCGTTGCTGTTCTATTTTTAGTTTGGATTTCATTTGTTTTATAGCTTTTGTTGTTTCTTCTTCTTCTTCTTCTCTTCTTCTTCTTCTTCTTCTTCTTCTTCTTCTTCTTCTTCTTCTTCATGTTTATTAGGTGGTATGATTTCTTGTTTGTATTTGTCAGCTTCCTTAAATACTGAGAACAGTTTTTTGTTTTGCTCGTGTTTTGCCGCTATCTGGATCAGTTTTCCTTCCTTCTGAAGTAGATATTTTTGCAGTCCTATGGTGGTTATTTTATAGTAGTTTTCCAGCTGTATAAGGCCTCTACCACCTTCTATACGTTGTATATATAGTCTGTCTATGTCAGATTTTGGGTGATGCATCCTAGATCCTGTCATTATTTTTCTTGTTTTCCTATCTATTTTGGCCAGTTCATTTCGTGTCCAGTTAAGGATATTGTAGCTGTAACTTATAACTGGGACAGCTAAAGTGTTGATACCTATTATCTTGTTTTTAGCATTGAGCTCTGTTTTTAGTATTGATCTAACTCGTCTATAATATTCTTTTTTTATTTTCTCCTTCATTTGTGTGTGTTGTGTCTTATCTAGTTCATGGATTCCTAAGTATTTGTAAGTTTGGCTTTGGTCTAATTCTTTTATTTCATTGGTTTTATCTAGTGTGATGTTGTTACTCTTAACTAGTTTTCCTCTTTTCATGGTTACTTTGGCGCATTTTTCTAATCCAAATTTCATATCTATTTCTTTGGTAAATCCATGAACTGTCTTTAATAGTGTTTCCAGCTGTTTGTCATTTGCAGCGTATAGTTTTAGGTCATCCATATATAAAAGGTGGCTGATCGTTTTGCCGTAACATTTATATCCGCATCCAGTTCTATTTAGCATATCAGATAGAGGTGACAGTGCCAAGCAGAAAAGGAGTGGAGAGAGCGTGTCTCCCTGGAATATTCCTCTTCTAATGGGGATGTCTTTGGTTTTCATGAGTCCCTCTTTTGTTTGGAGCTGTAGCACGGTTTGCCATTTATTCATAGAGTGCTCTATGAATTTTATGATTGTTGGTGCTACTTTGTTAATGGCTAGTGTTTCGGGGATCCATGTGTGGGGGATGCTATCAAACGCCTTTTTGTAGTCAATCCAGGCCATACTGAGGCCTTTCTTCTTTCTGTGGCTGTCTTCAGTTATGGCTTTATTAATCATTAGTTGATCTTTACAGCCATATGAGCCTTTGCGGCATCCTTTCTGCTCTTCTGGGAACAGTTTGTTTTCGTCCAGGTGCTTGTTCAGCCTTTGCGATATCACTGCAGTAAATGCCTTGAACATAGTAGGGAGGCAGGTTATTGGTCTGTAGATTTCTGGTTTTGCTGTTTCATTTGATTTGGGAATTAAGATGGTTTTCCCCTTCGTGAGCCATTCAGGCATTGTCTCTGGCTCTGCTAGTATGTTGTTAAAGTTTTCAGCCAGCTTTTTGTGCATTCCTGTTAGATATTTCAACCAGAAGTTGGGGATCTTGTCATGCCCAGGTACCTTCCAGTTGCTTAGTCTTTGCAGTGCCTGGGTGACCTCTTCAGTTGTTATGGGGGTCCAAAGTTGTTCAGATGCCGAGTTTGTTATTTTGATACTCCTTTTTTTGGTTGTTCGTTCGCCGACCATATTTCTCTCCAGAATTCTTCCAATTCTTCTGCCGTTGGTGCTGCAGTGACTTCTATTTTATTTTTGCCCAGGTCTTGGTAGAACTTTTTGGGGTTGGAGTTGAACTTTTTGTTTTGTTCAAAGAAGCGTTGGCGTTTCTCGTACCGGCGGATCCTTTGTGCTTTGGCAAGGATATCTTGCTTCAGCTTTTCTTTTATCTCAGGCAAATCTTTCTCTGTGATGTTATATTTGCGGAGTATTTTTTTTTTTTTTGTTGCTCAGTAGCGTTGATTGTTTGCTGATTTCATTAAGAATCGACAGGTCTTTTCTAATTTTTTTATTTTGTTTTGGATGTTATTTATCCACAGGGTTTGTTTGGGTGGTGGTACTCCTGTTTGGACGGGTTTGATTGAGTATCCAGCTTCTTTTGTGGCTGCAGTGGCTGCTGCGTATATTAAGTCATTTAGCTCAGTGATATCACTTTTTTTTGTTTCAGTGGCTATTAGTTCCGTGACGGTTAGGTTTATGCTGTTTATAATTGGTGTTGTTATTTCGTTTATTTTGATTCTTGGGAGGTATGGTCGGTGGTCCATTTTGAGCTCTGTGGTTTTCAGTTCTTTGATTATTTTATTTTTTATATTATCATAATCATTAGGCTCCCCTTCGTTGTTTACATCGTGTTTGTTGGGAATGTTGCGTTTGTCTTCGTGTTTTACAGTTTCAGTGTTTATATTATTGGGCATTGTTGTGTGGCTTCCATCTACATTTTCCTGGTGTATTTTTTCTTTTAGATGTTCTATCTCTATTTCTGATATTTTTTTTGTGTTGAGAATGTATCTTCGTACGTTAGCTAATTTATTAGGGTTCATTGCTGTATCCAAGTCTATATCTCTATTATTTTCCTTCCATATTTTATATGCATGTGTTGTTGTATTTTCATTTTTTGGGTAGAGCACTGCTGTGAAGTATGCGTGTAAGATAGAAATGTATTCCTCACGTGTCTATTTACGTCTTTTGGGTTTTATTTGCGGGACATGAGGTACAACGTCCGGCCCATTATTTTGACGGTCGTCATTTTCGTAGGGTACCGGTCCGTTTATTTCTGTTGTCACATTATTTCGCACGTGTAGTTTTTCGTACATTTTTTGTTGTAGGTTTAATGTACGTACCGCTCGATTGTTATTCTTGGGTTGAATAGTATCGGTGGCATTTAATTTCTTCGTATTTCCTTTGTACATGGTGTTTGGGGTCGGGGATGATCGTGATGTCCCACGCATGTTTACATGTGTTGTGTTAGAGGTGGAGATGATATCGAGTCAAAATACATCATTTCGTTTCGAAAATAGTAATAAATTTCAATTAGTATTACTTACTCGGATACAGTCCAATTCTTTGTTAGTAAATCTTTGGCTCCATAGGATGTCCTTGTTTTCGATGTTTGTGGATAGATTTCGGAGCTCTGTATTTTCCTTCTTACATCTTAAACGTCCCCTTATTATTATTATTATTATTATTATTATTATTATTATTATTATTATTATTATTATTATTATTATTATTATTATTATTATTATCATTATTATTATTATTAATATTATTATTATTGTTATTATTATTATCATCATCATCATCATCATCATCATCATCAACATTCCTTCGTAACACAGTGTAGGGGAAAATGCACCGGATTCTTTAGTTATCTGTCAAGTCTCAACAAGAACTTCAGACAGATTATACTTTCCTTAAGATGTACGCTGTACCCAATAAGGCTGCCAAGATACCATGAGTAGCAAGGGCACTTCTGTTTTGCTATGCATGTTAAAATTATCACCACCTTTGTTCCATTTTAGATGGAGAGTGCTTTCTATAGTATATGGGCTGTACCCATCAAGGTAATCTTTTGTAGTTTACGGAGATTGGAGTTACCAGGTAGTTGCTTAATATACTTCTCAACTCCCTTCTTTGTCATTCCCAGCGTACCATTTACTACTGGTATTATCACAGTAGTAAGCTTCCACATTTTTGCGATTTAAATTTGCAGGTCTTTATAGTGAGAAAGCTTTTAGTATTCCCTTCTTGAGACATTTTAATCTTGTGGGACTGACATATCTATTAACAGACAAGTTCTTCTGTTGTAGTCCTTGATCACAATGTCTGGTCGATTGGAGTCAATTTTTCTGTCTGTTTGTATTGGGAAGTTCCAAAGGATAGTGACGCCCTCGCCATTTACTACATCCTCTGGATGGTGCCTGTACCACTAATAATGGAATTTAATTTTGTAGTACTTACAAGCATTCTAGTGTATGTGCTGCCCTAGTTTGTCATGTCTTATGAGGTACTCCTTTTCAGCGAAGACTGGACAGCCAAAAACATCATGATCAATTGTCTCTGTGAATTTTCAGCAAATTCTATACGACGGGTCAGATCCATCTTAAAGGATGTTTGTATGGTTGTTTCTGGTAGGTTTATTATTATTATTAATATTATTATTATTATTATTATTATTATTATTATTATTATTATTATTATTATCATCATTATCTTCGTTATCATCATCATCATCATCATCATCATCATTATTATTATTATTATTATCATTATTATTATTATTATCATTTAGGCGGCGAGCTGGCAGTACCGTTAGCCCGCCGAGAAAAATGCTTAGCGGCATTTAGTCCATCTTTACTTTATGGTTTCGAATTCCGCCATGGTCGATTTTGCCTGTCATCTTGTAGAGGATCGATAAAATAAGTACCAGCTGAATACTGGAGTCGGTGTAATCGGCGTAACCCCTCTCCTGAAATCGCTGGCCCTGTGCCAAAATTTGAAACCATTATTATTATTATTATTATTATTATTATTATTATTATTATTATTATTACTTTTTTTTTCTTCTTTCAAATTTGCTTCCATTTCTTGCCGAGTGTCTTCCCGACTCCTAGGGCAAAGAAACTCATAGTATACATTGGTAGGCCATTAAACCAAACTCAATAGTTCGTTCATTTTTTTTTTTTTTTAAAGTTAAATTAAAATACATGAGCAGCAACAGTTCTCACATCGACAATGCTCTTCTCAATACGTGTGATGTACCAGTTAAGACAATCTTTTGCACTTCTTGCACTTTTTGCACTTCCCGCCAGGGATCATTCTCATATAATTTTCGGTTCCCTTCTTGATCATTCCTAGTGCTCCTACGATCACTGGTATTATAACCGCCTTGAGATGCCACATTTTCTCAATTTTAATGAGTAGGTCTTTATATTTTCTGAGCTTGTCAAACTCTTTCGCTGAGATATTATGATCACAGGGGATGCTCATGTCGATCAATAAGCAAACTTTATTGCTTTGGTCTTTCACAACAATATCTGGTTTATTGGCCTTGATGGTTCGGTCTGTATGTACTGGAAAGTCCCACAGAATGGTTGTTATTATTATTATTATTATTATTATTATTATTATTATTATTATTATTATTATTATTATTATTATTATTATCATGGTCGCAGCTACTTACGTTTGAGAGAGGTCTAGCTTCGTACAGGCATGGCAGGTTTTTTTCTACCCTGCTATATTGTGTAACATGTTGATAATTTTGAATATTGTTGACAATTTGCGATAAAGAAACTTAAATATATATTTCATATTCTGGTTATGAGGCTGTAAAAGTATAGAAACATCAATTATCTGTCGACGAACTTCATTGTTCGAAACTGAAAAAAAAAAAAACAAAAAAGAAAATATGAAAAAATCTTTAAAAAAACATATTAAACTGGAACACAGTCGTGTTTTCAGTAAAAATGTGTGTGCGCGCGCGTGTTTATGTTTGTATGCGTATGGATGATTGAATGGATGGATGTTCCAAGTTGTAGATTACAGTCATGCTTCTGGGTAGCTGAAATTTTGCAGAATACTTTTCCTTCTTTTTCTTATTTTTTCTTTCATAGTGTTCATCAATGCTAGACTCATTTCTCTAAAAGATTTTTCATTCTATTAACTAGGAGAAAGAAAAAACACAAGACTAATGCATATACCCACAAGCATTGCTAAACACAGCAGAAAACTTTTGTGATTGCAAAGATAATTAATTTAGAGTAATTATGTAAATTAGTACAGTATTTTAGAAGAGGAAAAAAAACATGCTTTTCTGAGGAATAGATTTTTTTATTACCTCTATATTTATGTTTAATTTTAAGTTTTTATTTCTTTTGCATGTTTATAAAACTTGATTTGAAGTATGTTCGGAATTTCTGAGATGCCACAACAATTATGAGAGTTTCATTTTAATATTATCTATACAGAATATCTATAGAGTTCACAGCCAGCAATTAAATATACGTACCAGTTGCTAGGAATGTGTTTACTATGCAAATTGATCTATCCTGTTATGTTACACCTCTAAACCAAGTAGATGTTTAAGCAATGTATACGTGGATGATTGATAGTTTATATGAGGTACTGATGAAAGGACAATAATCTTTGAAATATGTATATACATCCATTACCTATTTTTCTGTCTCCGATCACATTGTGTACATAAACATATCTGTTTTACGAAATGTTGTAACTTACAGTACTGGTTGAATTTTATAGAAAATCTATACAGATAACATTAAAATGAAATTTGAGCGCTGTTGACAGGTAGTAGGATACAGAATTGATTTAATAACCATGTGATATACCTAGCAGTGTATTATGGTAACAAAACGAAACACTGTTGCCTTGAGACTAATTAAATTATAGAGTATCGACATTTCTTTCATTTGAATTGAAGTTTTTTCAAGGAATTGCATCTTAAATCTCTATGAGACCACCATTCGACTATTCATCGAATATTGCTGTCATATTTCGACTGGTGCTTCCTCTGAGTGTATTAATCAGATTCAGAATCGAGTTGCAAACACATTAGACCCTCTTCTTTCTACGAGATTGGAGCCCTTTCGCCCATCGTTGAAATATACTTCCTTTGTGTCATTTCTATAAGTATTTCCATGGTCACTGCTCAGATGGACTTTCCGATCCAGTACCCTGCCAAGTCCTTTCAATGTGTCACCCACTCCTCTTCACACGCACATCGTTTTTCTGTTGAGCTACTTGTTAGTTATAAGCCCTTTTTTCCCACAGCTTATCTTCTCAAACTCCTGCTCTGTGGAACTCACTTCTTTCACTCTGGTCTATAATATTCACTTTTTAAGTTTTCTATCAATCGATATTTTTTTTTTTTATTTGTTGACCCCTTCTTTTCTTTCTTTGTAGTTTCATACGTTACAGTGGCCTGAAGCTTTGCTTGGGACAAAATCGTTAAAAAAAGTTTTCAAAGAATTTATCCCAAAATATAGTGATTTCATGTGATTGTATCCATTTTTAGATGTTAATAAACCTAGGCAAGGACGTGTACCGCTGCATGTGTATGTGTGTAGGAAAAGTATGACAAAAACGAGATTTAATTTATATCACTTGTTCCTTACGAACGTTTCACTGTTGTGGTTATTTGTATTTTCAATGTGGATATTCCAACGCAACATAGACGCCTTGGCCTAATATGCAAAATTAATGTTGACAAACATTGATGGAACATACACAGAAATATGTCGGCGCAATTGAAGACTCCTTTAAGACTAGACTGCTTATTCACAGATCCTCTTTTTGGATCCAACGAGTACGTAATGTTACAATTTTAATTGGTTATACATGTGTGTGTGTGTGTGTGTGTGTGTGTGTGTGTGTGTGTGTGTGTGTGTGTGTGTGTGTGTGTGTGTTTGTCTGTGTTTGTCTGTGTCTGTGTATATCAACTGGAGGATGCAGGAACGTTCTGGGCTGCATCTTATCGGAAGTACAGGCTGCAGACTCTACCAAATAATAGCTTTCTTTATCTCGGTTGTTCGGTAGATTTTTAAAAACCTCTAAACAATAATTTTTCCTCTTTTAGGCTCAAACATAAGACAGGTTGCACAACATTATCTAGTAAAATTTGGGAACTAAAAACAAATAATATAGAATTCAACCAAAAATGGGATTTAGTTAGAAGAGCGCAACCTTATAGAAATAGTAGGGCTGGTTGTCAACTTTGTTCAATGGAAACATATGAAATTTTGAAACATCAGAGTAATACAAATCTGTTGAATAACCGTTTGGAGCTGGGAGTATTTTGTATACATCGTACGACCCGAACGTTTAAATACTTTAAATAATAATTTTGTGAATATTCCTATATTTTTCAAATTTTAATTCTTTATAACCAAATAAGAAGGAATATACCATACTAGCTTTCAATCGAACATTTATAGATGACTAAAGTAACTTCACTGCAAACTTAAAATTGAATTCTTCTTTTTTCTAAAATTAAACTGTATGAATCTAAATAGTTGGAATCCTAAATAGTATGAATTCCAAATAGTAGGAATACTAAATAGTATGAATCCTATGTCCCTAAAGAAACTATTCGGTTCCCCTTGATTATCTCACTTCCATTTCATAATATATAATTAGTCTAAGATAGCTTTACAAAATATATTTAACCAAATAGGAACGAATATACCATACTGGTTTTAGTTTAACACCCATAAATGATTAAAAAACTTCATTGCAAACTTAGAATTAAATTCTTCTTTTATAATGTTCTCCAATACTAAGTAGCATTAATCCTATGTCCCTAGGGAAACTATTTGGTTCATCTTGATTATCTCACTCCCATTTCTTAATATATAATTAACCTAAGATATTTTTACCTAACTAATTAACTTTTATCCGCAGGTAGTAAATTTATTTCCAATAGATCCTATATTTTAATTCATTAATATCAACTCACTATCCATGAAATTTGAATAAGTTACTCTTCTAAATTACCTCTCTTCATGTTATAAAATATCGCCTTCTACTAAACCTTGAATATCTTCCTTCTTTGATTTTCCCTCTTCCATCTTTCTTAGTATATATTTTGACCCTAATATGTTTCCACTTGATTAATAAGGCCTTTTTTTTTCCCCCAGTTAATAAGTACTATGCTACTCATAATAAGTGATAGTCTCTTTCTCCAAATTTGAATAAATTTTAGATTTATATTTTTTTCCTTTATTCTAACGTGTCAAAGTACTTGGAACTTATACCAACTGTTGCGTTTGATATGCATAGGCTTTGTAAGGTCTCTGCATTCTCTGTGAATTTTATTTGAACCATTTGACTTTGACCTAGTTCTCCTAACGCTGAAATCTGTTCATCAAATAGTAGTAATGGCATTTAGTTGTGACAATGCTGTCTTCTACATAAATTCCTTATATGGAGCTATGACATCCCTTTACCTTACCCCATTTCTATAATTAGAAATCTTTATTGTCTCTTTTCATTTGTTCTTCCCTCTCAGAACCTTACAGTAGTCTGGAACAACTGAATCTTAGTCAGTCAGTTGATGGCTCCACTACCTCAAATGTTCTTAAAATTTAAATCCACATCTTTGTCTATGTGTATCTCCCTTCTCTATATGTTGCCACTTGATATGAAAATTTTTGTATTAATGGAAACCTCTATAATTGGCTGATGAGTGCTCAGAATTTTAAAACTGTTGTAATACTTACAACGTTTAATAAAATGATGTAGTACGAAACGATCGTACCAAATTACCGGAGTCATTCTTGTTGCTTATTTTGATTATATATATATAAATGTGTGTGTGTGTTGAATAAAATGAGACAATAAAGTGTGAAATTTCTAGGACATTTATAAAGAGAGATGTAGTCTTACAGCTGTTTCAGGGATATAAAGGACAACCCATCACCAGAGACGATATGAGAGGAAGGAATAGTAGAGTTTAATATATAAGAAGTTATTTTGGAAAGGGAGAGATATAGGAA
>NW_021835497.1:0-22500 GCF_006345805.1 Octopus sinensis
TTCCACAAGGACATGTGTTACATCAAAAATTCTTGTTGGGGATGCAAATCCTCTCATTCACATACGACATAATGCGGCAGCAGCATAGAGTTGAAGCGTCCATCTCTTTCTTCTCTCAATGTAGAATGAGGAAAATTGGATGTTGAGGTAATGTAAATAAATAAATACATATATAGAGGTGAAGATGGAGGGGCGAGAGTTCGGACGAAGGGATAAAAAATGTATAAAAAGTGTAAGTATAGAATAATATAAAAATGTAGAGGATAAAGGGTTGTAAGGAGATGTAAGGGGGTATAAAAGAAATATAAAGTAAAAATAGAAATAGAAATAAAAGTAAAAAAACCTGATAAAAACATGATAAAAGTGTAAAAGAATGTAAAGATAAGGGATGTATAGAGGTTATGGACCAAGCATGGTGGTCAGGAGATTGATAAAATTTAGTTGTAGAATTGTCAGTACATCAACAGTTTCGTCTGGGGACTTAATGCGTTGTAAATCAGAGCTGATGAGCATTTAATCCCTATGTAGTCTCTTTAATCCCCTATATCTATACCCTTTCACATTTCTAACTCAGATGTTGAACGCACACCGCCAAACTCCACTTCCCACCCTCCAATTTTCCATTTTCAGTTCCCCCCGCCCACCCCTACGTTTAACACACACCTCTAACTTTCAAACCACCTTCATCTCATGTTAAACTTTACAAATTATATTTTTATCTTATTTTATTTTTATTTTATTTTTACTTTTATTTTTACTTTTATCCTACTTCCATTTATTTTATTTTTATTTTTAATTTTATTTTTACTTTTATTCTACTTCCATTTATTCTCATTTTCATTTTCATCCCTTACCTTAACTCTTATAATTTTTATAATTCTTATACTTCATTTCTAACTATTACGTTGTATTTCTTATTTTATACTGTATTTTTTATTTCTAATCTTTACCCTTACCCTCATTCTTACCCCTAACTTATCACTTTACACTTCTATTTATGTTTATTTACTTACCTATGGATCCACCTTTTGAATATACGAGCGTCCGCGTACGTGTGTATACGCATACATACATATGCACGCGCATATATGTACATGCATACTTCGATATCTTATAGCTATACCCATGTGCGCGTGTGTCTCTGTGTGTGTATATGAGTGTATATGTGCACGCACATACGGACACACAGCCGTGTGTGCGTGCGCGTATTGACATGAGTACGGATTCTTTACATACGTTCTTATACACATCCTTTAATATCTTATACCTGGACCTAGAGGCGTGGGCATATACGTGTGTGTATGTAGTGATGGGCGCGCGTATATACATGTGAGCGTGTACGCGCGTAATGTCCGTGTATATATGCGGATATTCTGTTGTATGTATGTGTGTGTACGCGCGTGCGTGTGGGTGCGTGTGTGTTTATGTACGTGTTTACACGCGAATGCGTGTGTATGCTTATAGGCTTGGAGGCGTATATGTACGCGTGTATGTGGGTGTATATATCCATGATGATATGTATGTACTAGAAGTCCATTTAATTCAAGGAACCAGATTAAATGCTCATCAGCTCTGATTTACAACGCATTAAGTCCCCAGACGAAACTGTTGATGTACTGACAATTCTACAACTAAATTTTATCAATCTCCTGACCACCATGCTTGGTCCATAACCTCTATACATCCCTTATCTTTACATTCTTTTACACTTTTATCATGTTTTTATCAGGTTTTTTTACTTTTATTTCTATTTCTATTTTTACTTTATATTTCTTTATACCCCCCTTACATCTCCTTACAACCCTTTATCCTCTACATTTTTATATTATTCTATACTTACACTTTTTATACATTTTTTATCCCTCGTCCCGAACTCTTGCCCCTCCATCTTCACCTCTATATATGTATTTATTTATTTACATTACCTCAACATCCAATTTTCCTCATTCTACATTGAGAGAAGAAAGATGGACGCTTCAACTCTATGCTGCTGCCGCATTATGTCGTACGTGAATGAGAGGATTGATTCCATCCCCAACCAAGAATTTTTGATGTAACACATGTCCTTGTGGAAGCTGTTGTGCGCGGCTGAAGAAGGCCACAGACATACATTATGCATTGTTATAAATCTCTAATAAAGGCCCGAAACATATGTACCGCTGAATCCTTCGCATCATGTTTTTATTTTATTTTGATCAATTTACTCCACCACCTACACCACCAAACGGTATACACAGGTGCTTATAATTATCAAGTACTCACCCCGAATTTATATATTATATATATATATATATATATATATACATATATATGACAGGCTTCTTTCAGTTTCTGTCTACCAAATCCACTCAGAAGGCATTGGACAGCCTGAGGTCATGCAATGGGACTGAACCCACAACCCTGTGGTTGGGAAGCAGGCTTCTTACCACACAGCCATGCCTACACCTATATATAATGTACATATAACGATCAGCATCCTCATCATTGAAGCTCCATTCTCCCTGCTGGCATGGGTTGGATGGTTCGATGAGCTGGCATGTCAGAGGGCTGCACTAAGCTTTACTCTCGGCTTTGCGATGGTTTCTAAAGCTGGATGGCTTCCTTAATGCCAATCACCACAGAGTGGACTGGACGCTTTCTACATGGCACCAGCAGGGTCACCGAGTAACTTACAAGACATGGCCACCACAACGGAGAGCGGAGTTGTGTTGTTGGGGCTTTGTGCCAGGTGAGGAGAGTTTTGAGAGCGAAGGGGGGGACCAAAAGAGGGGTCTTGCTGCGGAGGAGATACGCGGCCACTACAGTTGGAAGAGGCACATCGGGAGAGAGAGAGAGAGAGAGAGAGAGATGGGGACAAAGGTGTGTCAGGGTGTACCCCCAAGTCACAGGGGGTGGGGGGAGTTGAATATAAAGTGGTAGAGGGGTGTGAAGAGGGTGAGAGAAAATGCAGGGGGTGGATACAGGTGAAGGGGGACAGGGGTTAGGAAGACAAGTCGTGAGGGAGGGTTCATCCAGGACAGATTGTATGCAGGGGCCCAGTAGACATAAACAACATGGCTTCAGGGTCTCAATTTTACTTAGATGAACAAGTGTGTGCGTGTGTATATACACATGTGAACATATATATATCATTATATATATATATATACACACACACACATACATACATAATGTATATGTATTTGTGTATATATACATGTATACACACATGCACATATATGTATGGATGCAACGACAAAAGATTGAGGCCTTTGCTTGAGAAGAAGACCCATGAAGCCAAGGAAAATTGTAGCCGTGGCAGATGCTGGTGTCACACAAATGGCACCCGTGCCAGTGGCATGTAAAAGCACCCATTACACTTTCAAAGTGGTTGGCATTAGGAAGGGCATCCAGCCATGGCAATCATGCCATAACGAACGTTACATAATGGACAACGGACATTACATTAATGATGATGGTAATAATACACACACACACACACACACACACTCCCATGGATATACACAAGTACATGGACACATACTTATACATGCATATATATATAATACATATATATATATATATACATATATATATATATATATATATAGATAGATATATAGGAGTAAATCTAAGGATAAGCCAAATGCTTGCCCCTACATTTACTCCTCCACCTGTGCTCAGTTTAAACCCCTTGAGCATTACAAAGTATATTCTACACGAAGAATATCTGATTCTCATCATACATATGTATGTGTGTGTGTATGGAGTTCTTGGTGCAGAATAATATATTTGAGAAAATGAGTAGAGATGGCTTTGTGGGGGAATAATTTTTATTTTAATGGTAATGTTTACAGTTACTCCAAAGAGTTTCCAGCTTTTCAATAGCCATTTTCAAACTGAAATTCTGTGGTTTAGAAGGTTGTTTATATAGCAAAAGATTTTTTTTTCTTATAAGAATATGAATAGAAAATTAAAAAAATATATAAAAACTGATATAAAAAATGATATAAAAACAATAATAAAAGAAAACAAAAAGTACAACAACAGTGAAAAAGAAAGAAAAGGGTGGAAAGGAAAAGAGTAAGAGGCTGTATATGTATGTGTGTGTGTATATATATATATATGTATGCATATAATTGCTTATATATATCTGTGCATATGTGTGTGTATATATATATATATATATATATATATGTATGCATATAATTGCTTATATATATCTGTGCATATGTGTGTGTATATATATATATATATATATATATATATATATATATATATATACATATATATACACATGTGTATGTGTGTATGCATATATGTATATCTATGCGTGTGTATGTGTGTGGATATTTGTCCATATACTTATGTGCATGTGGGTGTATGTGCAAATGTATGTGTGTGTGGATGTAGAGGTGTGTATATGTGTGTGTCTGTGTGTGTGTGTGTGTGTGAGTAAATAAGGACACACCATACCAACTGTGAAAGATGAATAAAATGACCTCAAATCAAAAGATTCACAAAGGTCATCTTCTGACAAGAACCCAACATCTTTGACCACTCCTAAGAATATTCCGTTCCTTTATTCCTCATAGACTAATCTCTTCTCCCTACCATTTCCAGCTACTTTTTGTCTTCTTCCTCTTACTCTTTACCTTTTATCATTGCTTTTATATTTTTTGTTTTCTGTTTTAGTTTTTAGTTTTTTATTTACATACTTGTTAGAAAAAAAATCAATTGCTATATAAGCAACCTTCTAAACCCCAGAATTTCAGTTTGAAAAGCCTGAAACTCTTTAGAGTAACTGTAAACATTACCATTAAAATAAAAATTATTCCCCTCCAAAAACGATCTCTACTCATTTATATATATAATATACATATATAAGTATGTATGTATATATATATATATATATGTCAGGTCACCTTCGAGTGCTACTGGTAACATGTAACCCAGTACAACCTGTTGCATGGTCGGGTCGTCGGCGACTAAATCGGCAACCCCATCAAGCTTGCTTGGTGAGGAGGGTGTTTATTGGACACCCTGCGGAATGAAAAACAAAACCCGTCAAAGGGCGGAGGACCTCTTGAGAGTCAACGGCCACCCAATAAATGTTAGCACGGGTACGTAGAAATTCCGGGGTGGTGTCCGGCGTGCTGAAAGACCACTGGGAGTGAAGTGCCCCTCAGCTTTTGTTAAACCACGTCTCTAGGAGAAGGTCACTCTGATATAAAACCAGATATGCAGGGAATGGCATTGAACATTTTGGGGATCTTTGGTTTGTGCTAGAGATCACGGCGCTCCCACATCCCTGAGCCTGCGACTCATATTGGCACCAGACATCTTGCTCCGGCTTGTCTCTGGATAATGTCAATAGAGTAGAGAGGGTCTATGAGGTGTTGTGCAAGCCTTATTGGACCTAAAACTCTGCACAGGCATTGCCGACCTCCTCTTTTTTTTTTTATATATATATGTATCTTATTTTTAGTATATATTTTCTTCATTTTTTTTTTTTATTCGGAAGTCCTGCGGCGATGGGAAGGTGGTGAAGCATGCAGACCTGACGGGTTGGAAGCATGTAGTCAGCGACCTGCACGTAGGCGGCCCATGCCAGATATAAAGTCGTCTCCTTGTCGCCCAAGACAGCGGTAGGATTCGGTTGCTGCATGGGTGTCTGAGCAGCTCCATTTGGAGAGGGCACTGCTCACTCGGAGATCAGGGAGGTTCTAGAAAAGGTGAACCAAAAATTGCCTGTCTTTCCATATCTGGTCAGTTTAGCGCGACTGACGGATGTCCACTCTGCGCTCGAAAAACAAAGAGTCTTTTATCTATAAAATCTGGACGGAACTTAAACATTTCATGTTGGAATATGCGTACTCTGTTGGACAACAAGAATGTTTGCAGGCCTGAAAGACGCACTGCACTTGTTGCTCGTGAGCTGAACCATTATAAAATTGATATAGCTGCACTCTCAGAGACTCGTATAGAAGGTGATGGTCAGCTTGAGGAAGTAGGAGGCAGATACACCTTTTTTAGGAAATGAAGGCAGAAGGAGGAGCGCAGAGAGGCTGGTGTTTGTTTTGCAGTCCGATCTGATATCCTAAAGAAGTTGGAAGAGCTCCCTGTTCCTATAAATGAACGTATAATGACCCTACGGTTGCACTTGAAAGGTAAGCGGTTTGCTACTCTAATAAGTGCCTATGCACCTACTTTGACTAGCTGTGATGAAGATAAAATAATCTGTTATACCCAGCTGAGAGCCATACTTAGAAAAATCCCCAATTCTGATAAAGTCATTCTACTGGGGGATTTTAATGCGAGTGTAGGAACAGACTGGCAAACATGGAACTCTCTAGGACGTTTTGGTGTAGGAAAAATGAATAGCAATGGTCTCATGCTACTGGAGCTTTGCGAAGAACATGGACTTTACATTACAAGTACTCATTTTGCGCACAAAAGTGATCACACAACAACATGGATGCATCCAAGGTCCAAAGTTTGGCACTTGCTGGATTATGTCATCATCCGCAAGCGCGACATTTATGACATTTGTAATGTCAAGTCCTTGCATAGATCAGAATGCTGGACGGACCACAGTCTGGTGCGAGCAAAGTTCCGAATGGTGATTAGGGCGAAAGAGAGAAGAGGACCAGTCAGCATTCCTCGCCGTCTAAATGTCCACGAGGTATATGACATTGTGGTTAGGAAAGAGCTTCAGACTCACTTGTCCAGCATTGAAACTGCTGCAGGATGGGAAGATTTTCGAGACCAGGTTGTTCAATGTGCAGCCGAAACACTGGGGCATGTTACTGCCAGACACAGAGACTGGTTTGATGAGAATGATGCTGAAATTCAACGACTATTAGTGATGAAGCGCCATGCCCACAGTGTTTGCTGCACAGAGAACTGTCTACTGTGCAGTGAAGTCTAGCACTTGCCCACTATAACAGTGTAAAATCACTACTGCAGCGATCTCTCAGGAAGATGCAGAACACTTGGTGGGAGGATCTTGCTCGTGATGTTCAGGCTGCTGCTGATGCAAATGACAGCAAGAAGCTTTACCATCTTATGAAGCGAGATTATGGACCTAAGAGCTCCACATCAGCTCCTTTGCTTTCCAAGGAGTCTTCCACTCAGTTTACTAAATCAACAGAAATCACAGGTCGCTGGATCGAACACTTCTCTGAACTCTTAAACCATGAGTCAGTTGTGGACGAAACAGTGATTGATACTATAAAACAAAGACCTATCATTGACTCCTTAGACTCCTCGCCATCAATACATGAAGTAATGACATCAATAAGTAAATTGAATCTTGGTAGAGCACCTGGAAAGGATGGAATTTGTGCTGAGGTCTTGCGATTTGGTGGTAATTGCATCACACAGTCCCTTCATGAACTTATTAGTGCAGTCTGGAGGGATGGTGCAATCCCTAAGGACTGGAAGGATGCAATTATTCTTCCTCTATATAAAGGAAAAGGAGCCAGAACAATGCGTGGTAACTACAGAGGTATTGCTCTACTATCAGCTGCTGGCAAGGTTCTGGCAAATATTCTTCTTACCTGTCTGAATAGGTGTCTCGTAAGTGATGTCCTATCTGAATCTCAATGTGGCTTCCGATCTGGTAGAGGGACAATGGATATGATTTTCACAGCAAGACAGATGCAGGAGAAGTGCTATGAGCAGAATATGGATCTTGTCCAGGTATTCATTGATTTAACTAAGGCCTTTGATACTGTAAATAGGGCCTTTCTATGGAAAATACTTGGCAAACTTGGATGTGCGGATCACTTTGTATCTATAATTGAATCATTTCATGATGGGATGGAGGCTTGGGTCAATGTTGGTGGTGCCATGGCGGGACCCATTCCTGTAGAGAATGGTGTTAAGCAGGGTGACATCCTTGCCCCAACTCTCTTTTCTTTGTACTTTGCTGCTACTTTTACTCATGCTTTTGCTAAGGTTAGCTCTCTGGGGATATATGTCAGATATCGATCTTCTGGCCGCCTCTTTAATCTTCGCCGATTTGCTGCCAATTCAAAGGTTTCCCAGTCTATTATTCGTGACCTCCTTTATGCAGATGACTGTGTCTTAGTCACTCATACAGTGGATGACATGCAAATACTCATGAATTGCATTTCTGCTTCTTGCAGGGCATTTGGACTCAGCATTAGCCTGGACAAGACTGTTGTAATGTTCCAGCCTGCACCAGGAAATCCATATATAGAACCAGCTATCTTGGTTGAAGGAACAATTCTGAAGGTTGTAGACAAGTTTATCTACCTGGGGAGCACACTCAGCCGTTCTTGCTCCCTGGATGAGGAAATATCTTTCAGGTTGCAGAGAGCAACAAATTCCTTCCGGTCTCTTCAGTCTTGTGTCTGATCCCAACATGGCATCGCAAGGAGAACAAAAGTTGCTGTGTACCGTGCTTGTGTACTGACATCGCTTCTCTACTCATGTGAGACATGGACTCTGTACAAACGTCAGATAAGGGTCCTTGAACGTTTTCATCAGAGATGTCTCAGACACATTCTCAATGTTGGCTGGACCTCAAAAATTCCAGACACACAGATCCTGAGGACAGCTGATATATTGAGTATTGAGGCGATGGTACACAAGCACCAGTTACGTTGGACTGGACACCTTATTAGAATGGAGGATAGAAGGATTCCTAAGCAGATGCTCTATGGAGAACTGAAAATATGTTTGCTGAGTTGTCAAACATTTAGACCCAATTTTCTCAAAACAACTTGTCCGACAGTCCCATAGGCCACCCCTTTGAGAAGCACTGATTTAACCTAAATTTGAGACACCAGCAAAAGAAGAAATAAAGATAGACTTTTTTTCTATTCCAAAGAAAAACGATTTTATTCACACAAATATGCAACCGAAGAGTTTAAAGTACCAGAAATGATAAGTCTGTAGACTGGGAGAACACAAACATGGAAAATCATTTATTAACAAGAAAATAATATTTTCTTCCTTGAATAAAAAGCAATCTGTGTTTTCTTTTCATTAAAAAATAATTAAGCATGCCTTTATTTCAATAAAATTTTTGGTTTTGTTAAACGAAATTAAGGCAAAAAAAAAAAGAAAAGACTTCTTCAGAAACAAAATAGTTTTTCCTTCCTTCATGCCAAGTTTGGAGAAAATATCTCTTTTGCATCTTACTTTTTTGGTCTCTTAAATATTCTGCATTTTGTGGCATTATTTCAAGCCAGCCGGCTTTTTTGCGCAAACTGCACGTGCAATTTTCTCGCGTATGCGTAGTATCGATCGCAACAGCTAATGTACTTGCATGTACAAATGCACGTTCCCACGGCTTTATCGATCACATTCTCAACTGGAATCAATTTTTGTAATTTTTTAAAGACTTATACATGCCCTGATACCATTGGTATCTACATATCAAATTTGAGTGTAATCGGATGGAGGATGCCTGAGATCCTAGAAGACACACAGACAGACAGAACGGGTTTTATAAAAGAGATGTATATATATATATATTTAATAACGAACCATGTAATTCACACTCTGGAAAATTTATTTCTGTAAAATGTTGGGAGTGGGTACAATTTCCTAGGCTTCTGCCTCGCCCCACCCCGTTTTGCAGACCCAAAAAGGGTTTTGTAGCATAATAGGTCACAGGAATTCATCCAACAAAAACCAAAAATAATTTCCAATGATTTGGGAATGGGGTGGGAGTGCGTCCCCGTCGTGGCACCCTTTTCTTCTGAACCATAATAAGTGATTTCCAGCATATTTGGAGGTCAGGGTACTTCATTCCATGCAAAAAAAATTCTTGGTGAAAATCGTGCGGGTGTTAATCTGAAAGTTTACCGAGGTACAACACCCCCCTCCCCGCCACTGCTAACAAGATATTGTATATAAAGGGTGCAGTGTAGCAGCGATAACCCGCTGGTGGAGAATCTGCCTGGGGTTAAACTAGTAGTAACCTTCAGCAGCCACTTTGATGTGCTGACTCACTTTACTTCCTGAGATTTTACAAACTACACACACACACACTATAACGGCTCTCACTCTCTCTCTCTATCTATCTATCTATCTCTCTCTCTCTCTCTCTCTCTCTCCCTCTCTCTCTATTTATTATGTAATGAAAGAAAGGACATGACCATCATGAAATACAACAATGTCTCTTTCAACACGCAACTTCACATGAAGAATCCAGCAAAACAAATGCATAAAAGTATGCCTGTGTCTGTGTGAATCTTTTATCTTTAACGTGTTTCAGACATTAGACTGTGGCCATGCTGGAGCAACACCTTGAAGAATTTCTAGTCGAAGAATTGAACCCAGTACATCTTTGTGTTAAGCCTTGTATTTATTCCATCGATCCCTCCATATAGCACCTTCTTTTTCACTCGCTCATCCTCTCTCTCTCTCTCTCTCTCTTTCTAACAAACTGAGTCACAATGCAAATATTTCCTTCAGGCATTACACAGTATAATGTGTGATTTAAAGGGATTTGACTGCTATTTCTGCAAGAGAAAATATCGATACAACTATATTCACAGATATACAAGAAGTGACTCCCAGACCTCAAAAAGAATTATAGTTCCTCATCCACGCCAGAAATTTTAAGGGGACGGGTTAAATCGACATTTACCGAAAGTGGTCTAGTCACCAGATAGGGGTCCTGCATGGCCTCATTAGACACACATAAGAGAGTACGCTGTAATTAATTGGTAATTCCAACGAGCCTACTTTCATTGCAGATAATCCCCCCAGATATAACACAGTATGATGTGTGATTTCAGGAGATTTGACTGCTATTTCTAGAAGGAGATGTATTAGTACAACTATATTGATATATATTATTGTTGCTATGGTGTGTGTGTTTGTGTGTGTGTGTGTGTGTATAAGTGGGGAAATTGGTAGAATCGTTGCCATGCTGGAGGAAATGTTTAATCGCATTTTGTATAGCTTCATGTTGTGAGTTCAAGTTCTGCCTCAGTCGATTTATCCATTTCATCGTTCCAGGGTCAATAAATTAAGTACCAGTCAAATACTAAGGATGAAGTCATTGATTAGCTGCCCACAGTAATTGCAGGCCTTGTGCTAATAGTAAAAAGTGAATTAGAGAGAGAGAGAGAGAGAGAGAGAGAGAGGGGTAGATAGATCTGTTATAGTATGTGTGTGTATAAGCCGATGAGGTGACAGAATCGTTCACACGCAGGGTCGTTGGAGTCAATTAGTTGCCTCTACTAGAATTCCAGGCCTTGTTTTCTTTAGACAAAGAATGATTACATATGTGTATGGTAGAAAGCAGAAGTCTCCATGGGTGCCCTGGGACTGAATGTCGATGTGGGTGAAGATTACAAGGAAAATTTCTGCTCCCAAATTCTGAGAAGAAAAGAGAGTAACAGACAAATGGATAGATGGATGGCTGTGAGATTTGGCTGTTATTTCTTGCAGCAGGTCTACTGTACATTAAGCATTGATACGTTATATATTTAGATCTTGTTTTTTTCTGCATCCTTCTCTGGTTTTCTGTGTCCGTCTTTGCATATATTTTTGCTAAACTCTTGCTGTTGTTTCTAGCATATGAAATGTTGCAGTTTCATGGACCTGTTGTATTGGATTTGTGTCGTGTGACAAATAGGTGTACAATTTATAAACTGCAATTAATTTCAGAAGAACAGTAGATTGGAGGGGCATTTAGCTGCTATTTCAAACAACTCTAGCTATCATGTACACTTCAGCTTTCATCAGCTAATATATAAATATGTATGGAGTTAGAAGAGACGGTATGATGTTGTTTCAAAGTAGATTTGGCTGCTATATCTAGCAGCTCTGGCATTCGTTTGCATTTTACACATGATTAATTTAATTTTCTCATTAAATTAAACTTTAATTTGCATTTAAGTATTACAGTGAAATTAATACAACAACCAAAACTAGTTACAAACACACACTTACATATGCTAGAAACAGCAGCTATATAGAAGTATTTCATGTTTCTTTTTACACAGTTTCCTTTCCAAAAACGTGTGTCTAAGTAAAGTTTGTGCTTCAGTACAAGAGACTGAGTGAATATGTATAGGGGATGGGGGTCGGTTTTCTGAAATAAAATCTGTGAGACTGGTGCCCCTAAATCAACATAAGCAACAAGAGTATGGATGTATTCGGCAGAGGAAGGAATGGAACCCACATTTAGGAGAATATCTTTGCATCGTTTAGGAGTGTGTGAG
Organism: Octopus sinensis; assembly: GCF_006345805.1. Taxonomy (NCBI): domain Eukaryota; kingdom Metazoa; phylum Mollusca; class Cephalopoda; order Octopoda; family Octopodidae; genus Octopus; species Octopus sinensis. Next base: position 12,195 of record NW_021835497.1, read on the forward strand.
GGAAGACGACTGGGAACAAACGAATGGATTGATATCTATGTATATACATTTGTACTTATATATTATATATCTCCCTCCATCTAACTATACAACATGCATTCACATACAGGTGTGGCTGTGTGGTAAGAAGCTTGTTTCCCAACCACACACTCGGGGGTTCAGTCCCACTGTATGACAACTTGGACAAGTGTCTTCTACTACAGCATCTGGCCAACCAAAGCCTTGTGGGTAGAATTTGGTTGGCGGAAACTAAACGAAGCCCATCGTATATTTATACCCATACATACATACTATATATATATATATATATATATATAGTATGTATGTATGTATGTATGTATGTATATATATATATATATATATATACATATATATATACAGAGAGAGAGAGGTGAGCTGGCAGAATTGTTAGTGCACCGGACAAAGTACTTAGCGCTGTTTCACCTGTCACTATATTCTGAGTTCAAATTTCGTCAGGGTCAACTTTGCCTTTCAACCTTTCAGGGTCAATAAATAAAGTACCAGTGAAACATTGGAGTCGATGTTATCAACTCGCCCCCCTCCCACCAAACTTTCAGGCCTCGTACCTATAGTACAACAGATATATATATATATATGTGAGTGTATATATCTGTGTGTGTATATATATATAATATATATAATATATATATTCATGTGTGTATATCTGAACCCCACCCCACATAACCATCATTTGACAACCTATGTTGGTCTGTTAACAACCCTTTAAGTTCGTTTGGCAAAAGAGACTGATAGAATAAGTCCTGGGCTTACGAAGAATAAATCCTGGGGTCGATTTGTTTGACTAAAACCCTTTAAGGCAGTGCTCCAGCATGGCCGCAGTCAAATAACTGAAACAAGTAAAAGAAACAAAGAATGTAATATATTTAGATGCAGGGTTTCCCATCCAGGGGTGCACACACCGCTTGGGGGTGCGAGCAGGGCTGGATTTATATGGGGTCAAAGTCGGCAATTGCTCCGGGCACCTTTATTCTTATATAAACTATTACTTTAAGGGGTGTGAGAACATATTAAAGGTTTTTAAGGGTGCAGGGCATAAAAAAGGTTGGGAACCCCTTCGATAGATAAACAGACAGATGTGAGATTTGGCTGCTATTTCTAGCAGTAACTCTGGCATCCATTAAGCATTGAAACATTCTATATTTAAATGTCTTTTCTTTCTGCCTCCCTCTCAGTATTTTCTGTATCCTTCTTCGCATATATTTTTGCTCGAGTCTTGCTGTTGTTTCTAGCATAGGAAACGTCTCAGTTTAATGGACCCTTTGTATTTGTCTTGTTTTGCATGACAAATAGGTGTAGAATTTATAGACTGAAGTTAATTTCAGAACTACAGCAGATTGGAGGGACATTTGGCTGCTATTTCAAACAAATCGAGCTATCATTTTCATTGGCTTCAATTTTTATCGGCTCATATATAAATATGGATGGAGTTACGTGAGGCAGTATGATGCTGTTTCGACGTAGATTTGGCTGCTATTTCTAGCAGCCCTTGCTTTCATTTACTTCTTATACATCATGAATTTCGTTTCCTTTTCTAAATTAGACTTCATTTTCCATTTAATTATTCCAATAAATTAATACAAAACTGGAAAACCATATAAGACAAATAGATAGATAGACAGCTGTGATTCAGTGAGTTTTGACTGCTATTTCTAGCAGCAAGTCTATAAAATAGTTACAAATGCACAATTAAATACAAGTTGAAGCTAGAAACAACAGTTAAAGGAATGTATCACATATTTTTTATAAAGTCTCCTTTCCAAAGCTTTGTGCCTAGGTTTAGTTTGTTGTTTGAGTAGAAGGGACGGAGGGAATATGTTTGGGGTCGATTTTCTGAAATAAAATCCTTGAGACTGGTGCCCCAGAATTGACAGAAACAACAAGACAACGAGTAAAATCGGCAGAGGAAGGAATGGAACCAACATGTTGGAGTATACCTTGGTGTCGTTTAGGAATGTGTGTGGGAAGACAATCGGGAAGAAACGAGTCGACACAGGTACCAGTAATGCAAACTGGCATCGGCCAGGCTCTGTCATAAGAAGTTTGCTTCTCAACCACAGGTTTCCAGGTTCAATCCTACAGTGTGGCACCTTAGGCAAGTGTCTTTTAAATGACCCTTAAGCCAACCAAAGCCTTGTGAGTGGATCTGCTAGATGGAAACTGAAAGAAGCCCGTCATATATGTATGTATGTATATCTATTTGTATGTGTGTATATATATATATACATATACATACATATATATATATATACATATTCATTTGTGTGTGTCTACCCTACACCACACATCACCATCGTATGACAACCGATGTTGGTCTGTTTATGTCCCTGTGACTTTGATTTGACAAAAGAGACTGATAGAATAAGTACTAAAGTTACAAAGATTTGTTTGACAGAAACCCAGGAAGGTGGTGCTCCAGCAGGGCCACAGTGAAATAACTGAAACAAATAAAAGAATAAATAAATGTACAAGAATAAAAGAATGTATATATATATATATTTATATAAATAGAGAGACAAACAGACAGACAGACAAATAGATAGACAGACAGCTGTGATTCAGTGAGTTTTGGCTGCTATTTCTAGCAAGTACATTTAACATTGATACATTATATATTTCGATCTTTTTTGGTTTTTGCTTTCCTCCCAGTTTTTTCTTTGTCCGTCTTTGTATATATTTTTGCTAAACACTTGCTGTTGTTTCTAGCATATGAAATGACACAGTTTAATGGACCTGTTGTATTGGATTTGTTTTGCATCACAAACAGGTGTAGAATTTTAAACTGTAGCTAATTTCAAAAGTACAGTGGATTGGAGGGGCATTTGGCTGCTATTTCAAGCAACTCTAGCTATATAACTATGTATGGAGTTACGTGAGACAATATGGGGCTGTTTTCTCTGTAAATTTGGCTGCTATTACTAGCAGCTCTTGCATTCAGTTGCATTTTATATGTCATGCTTTTAATTATATTTTTAAATTAGGCATTAATTTGCATTTAATTATAAAATGAAATTAATACAACAACAAAAAACTAGTTACAGACACAAACTTAAATACAAAGTTTGCTAGAAACAACAGTTATATGAATGTATTGCATATTTTCTCACAAAGGGTCCCTTCCCAAAATATACGTCTAGATTTGGTTTGTGCTTCAGTACAAGAGACTAACTGAATACGTATGGGGTGGATTTCTAAAATAAAATCTGTGAGACTGATGCCCCCAAATCAACATAACGAGACTACGAATATAATCGGCAGAGAAGGAATGGAACCCGCATGTCAGAGTATATCTTGTCATAGTTTACGAATGTATTTGGGAAGATGACTGGGAGCATATGAATGGATATATATATATATATATATATATATATATATATATATATATACATCCATCATTCTAGCTATACAACATACATTTACATATATATATGTTTATATATCAGGGCATTACCATACATAAATGCTTCACACTACGAGGGACTATTAAAGTCAAACTACCATAATAAACACATTATATGTGTGTGTATATATATATATATACACATGTTTGTGTGCTCCACAAATGTATAGGCACAGGTGTTCCTGTGTGGTAAGAAGTTTGCTTTCCAACCACAGGGTTCTGTGTTCAGTCCTACTGCATGGCACCTAGGGCAGTTCTCTTCTATTTTGACCCCGGGCCTTGTAAGTGGACCTTGTCAGATGGAAACTGAAGTGAGCCCATCAGACATAAATATATGTATATATATACATACACATATATATATATATATATATATATATATATTCGTGTGCATGTAGGTGTGCCTGTCTGTGTGTCTGCCTCCCTCTCACCCTCATCATAACTTGACAACCGATGGTGGTGTGTTTACATCCCTGTAATTTCATTCGGTAAAAAAGACTGCCAGAATATGTACTAAGCTTTCAAAGAGTAAGCCCTGGAGTCGATTTGTTTGGCTAAAGCCCTTTAAGGCATTGCTCCAGCATGACCACAGTCCCATTGCTGAAACAAGTAAAAGAATAAAAGAGTGTTTATATATCTATACAGATGGATGGTTAGATAAATAGATAGAAAGAAAGATAGAAAGATAGAAAGATAGAGAATATGATGATACTGTGGCGCCCCTGCATGGCCGTGACCTTTACACTAGAGGTCAATACTACATATGTATATATATGTGTGTGTGTGTGTGTATAGATATTCTTTTAGTTACATGACAGTGGCCATGTTGGAGCACCACCTTCAGTCAGGCATATCAACCCCAGGACTTATTCATTGTAAGCCTTGTACTCATTCTGTCAGTCACTGTTGCTGAACCACAAAGTTACAGGGATGTAAACACACCAACATCGGTTGTCAAGCAATGGTGTGGACAACCACAGACAAACAAATATACATACAGTGGTGGGGAAATAAATATTCGTGATGTGTCATAATTCCTCATTTATTTGATTTCTAATGAACATAAATGGGATATACCAATACTATATTTGCATTCACTTGCATAAACTAAGAATACTTTTTTCACCCCTAAATATTTATAATTGTATATAAACTCCTTAGTTACTATAATTTATTAGTTTCATTTGCATATTCTTAGTGTATGCATGTGTATGCAAATATAGTATTGGTATATCCCATTTTCCTATCATTTTCCCTAAACATGTTAGGTATTTAACCAGCAACTCCTTGAATGGTGCCATCCCTTAACTAAGGCGAAATTCACCCCTAATTGAACTTATGAATATATGAAAACATCCAAGATTGTATTCTGATAGGAAAAAGGAAAACACCCAAAGGTGCTGCTTCACCTTTTTAATCAGTGAACGGAAATAAAAATAGAATAAATAAATTTCCCTCTCTCTCTCTTTCGGAGAGGCACAAGCACCTACACGCACATATACACACACGGCAGTAACTTCCACCTACCGAATTCAATCACAAAGCTCCGGTCAGCTCGGGGCTATAGTGGAAGGCACCTACCCAAAGTTCCATGCAGTGGGACTGAACCCAAAACCGTGTAGATACGAAGCAAGCTCCCTAACCACACAGCCATGCCCGATTTTTAATAAATTCAAAATAACACAATGATTGTGATGGTGATGTTGATGATGATGAAGGTGATAATGCTGTTGTTGTTGGTGGTGGTGGTGGTGTTGGTGGTGGTGGTGGTGTAAGTATTTGCATCCAGACTGAAGAAAGTGAAATTTATACTGAACAATGCATATTCATTAGAAAAACCACAGTTTCTAAGGGTTTTAAAAGCAAAACCCTTGAGATGACCCTGAATCTGTAAATGAATGTGTTATCAGTTTGCAAAGAGGTTTCAATTATATTTATTTTTGTCTAAAGGCAGCTTAGCCATTGTGACACAAAAGCAGATTGTTAGATGTTGAGAGGGAGGGAGGGGAAACGAAATCAAAAGAACAAGGATCAAATGATTTCAGAGTGATTATTTGAAGAGAGAGAGGGAGAGAGAGTGAGAGAGAGAGAGAAAGAGAGAGAGAGGAAAGAATGAGGTCCTGTACAGGAAAACAAAAACAATACACAAAGCATTATATTTTTAATAAATGAGAGCTGAAACAAATGAATAAGATGATGATGATGATGAGAGTGGGGTGTTTTTTTGTGGTGGCGGTGGTGGTGGGGATGTGAATACTTGCATTTTGGGGACCAATGTGTAAACAAACCCTTGAGTTGTTGAGTAAATGTAAATGAATGCTTTATCAGTTGGAAACAACTGGAATTATTTCAAAATGGATTTTTAGACCTTAAGAGGGAGGAAGTGAAAATCAAATCCAAATAACAACAGGAGTGTCTTTGTGATAAAAGGCTTGCTTCCCAACTACATGGTTCCAGGTTCAGTCCCACCGTGTGGCACCTTAAGCAAGTGTCATCTACTATAACCAAAGCTTTGTGAGTGGCTTTGTTAGACAGAAACAGAAAGAAGTCCATCCTGAATATATGAGTGTGTGTTTGTGTATATATGTATATATATATGTATATATGTGTGTGTGTGTTGATAAATATTTGAGTGCAATTATGAAGGTGTTTAATCTGTTCTAGTGCATGTGTGCTTGTGTGTGTGTGTGTGTATGTATATATATATATATATATATATATATATACTAGCTGAAGGTGACCCGCTCTACGCGCGGGTAAGAGTGTGGTTGTTACTTTCTGTTGCTTCCTTTCAGCACGTAAAATGCCCCATCCGAACGTGGCCGATTGCAGCACCGCCTTGACTTGCTTCTGTGCCGGTGGCACGTAAAAAGCACCAACTGATCGTTGCCACTGCGAGCCCCCTGGCACCAGTGCCGACGGCACGAAAAAAGCACCCACTATACTCACAGAGTGGTTGGCGTTAGGAAGGTCATCCACCTGTAGAAACACTGCCAGATCAGACTGGAGCCTGGTGCAGTCTCCTGGCTTCCGAGACCCCGGTCGCACTGCCCAACCCGTGCTAGCACGGAAAACGGACGTTAAACGATGATGATGATGATGATCCTCCATATTTGTTTCTCTCTCCTTTCTCTCTCACTTTCCCACTCTCTTACTTTTCTTTTCTCTCGGACTCTCCCTCGCTTCTCTTACTCTCTATCTTTATCTATCTTCTATCTCTCTCTCTCATTTATAAACAACAGAAGATCTTGAGTAAGTTGAGAAATAAAATATTTAGAAAGATCAATCAGAAATATGAGGCAGTGGCAATGGAAAGGTCTGCTTGAAGGCAGACAGCAAAACGCTAACATTAAAAGGGACAGACGAACTTGCGAGCTGAATAAAAATAAAAAAAATATTGGAAACCAAAGTTTGAAGGGATAGAATCTGAGGATAGTAGAGTCACCATGGCTGGCATTTGTTAACGACGGACAACAACGTAGTGACAGTTTAACAGCTGGCATAAAATTTTGAACTTGATGTAAAAGAAAATTCGTAAACACCAAGTTTTGAAGTGATTCTTTCTCACGACAGTAGACTCACCATGGCAAGCATTCAAAACTTCTTTATCATGGACGGCAACACATTGACGATTAAAAGGATGGCGCAAATTTTTTAGCTTGATGTAACAGAGAATTCCTAAACACCCGCTCCTTGAAATTTTAATCCCCTTCCAGCCCCATTTAGACCCCTTTTCACATTTTGGTTAATATAACCCGATTTCATTCGGGTCTACTGGGGCCACATTTTATAAGATGAGGAATTTTTTCCTAGAGGTGACGCCTTTCATTTGAGGAACAAAATAGTTGTCATGCAAACTTGTCAGCACCTTTAACATAGGTGCGCATATTTTCAGCTGAATCGACCGACTACGTAATGCACACATTATATATATATATATACATATGTGTATATATATATGTGTGTGTGTGCACGCATTATATATACAAATGAGATATATATCTGTATAAATTAAATTAGAGATAAAACCACTAATAGGCAAATCAAACAGTGAAAAACCAAAAACAAAAACATAAAAAAAGAAAATATAACATAGAAAATATATCTACATATATAAAAATGTAGTTGTGTGAGTGTCTGTCCCCTTCGATTTAGATTCCTAACTACTCCCACATTTTGCGGTGCAGTTTAACCAAATTCGGGTATCTTATAGTCGTGATTCATTTCGAGCCCGTCTGGGTATTAGCGCGCGTCTACGATGAGTCTACGATTTTAAAAATAATTTAACATTATTTTTTTATTCCATTTTAATGCATATTTTTTCGTGTGTCGATGGCGGCGGAGTTGGCGTCCACGCTCACGCCTGCAGCTGTGTTGCTTCTCCCCCTTCCCTCCCTCGTGAAGCTGTGGGGAAGGGAGTGTAAGGAAATCAACGTCGTAATGCGTTGTGAAGGAGACCAGCGTTCTTTTAGAACAACGACTTCATGGCTTGAAGTCGCCAAAACAGAAATCGCTAAAAAAGCTGAAACAGATCTACAAAAACGGCAAAAACCGCCACACAGGGCAGGTTTCCTGTGCAAACAATTTGTTTTAGTTGTTGCACAAATCTTTATATATAAAAGTAAGGTTGTGTGCCTGTCTCCTACGATTTAGATTCCTAACTACTCCCACATTTTGCGGTGCAGTGTAACCAAAACCGGGTATCTAATAGTCATGATTCATATCGAGCCCTTCTGGGTATTAGTCTACGATTTAAAAAAAAATTACCATCATTCTTTATTCCATTTTAATGCATTTTTCGCTATTATATAAGGGAAGTAACTCTCTAAAAATGTCTACGATGAGTCAACGATTAAAAAAAAAATTACCATCATTTTTTATTCCATTTTAATGCATTTTTCGCTATTATATAAGGGAAGTAACTCTCTAAAAATGTCTACGATGAGTCAACGATTTAAAAAAAAATTACTATAATTTTTTATTCCATTTTTAATGCATTTTTTGCTATTTGTTTTGCTATAACTCACTAAAAATGCTTATATAGTTATTTCCCTTACAAACCCGAGCAACGCCAGGCGATACTGCTAGTAAAATATAAAATTGAAAACTTTAAATTATTTAAATTGAAAATAAAATTATTAAATTATATTTATAATTTGTTTAAAAATTATATACTATGAAAAAGTATGAAAAAGTTAAATATATATAAATACAGATACATACACTTGTATATATACATTATATATACATATTTATATATAGAACACACACACACACACATACCTTATATATACATATTTATATATAGAACACACACACACACGCATACATTATATATACATATTTATATATAGAACACACACACACACACACATACATTATATATACATATTTATATATAGAACACACACACACACATAAATGAACGCAAGAATATCTGATTCATAATATTTGTTCTCATGCTCGTGTGTCGTTTGTTGGTGACAGACATATACTTAAAAGAACAACGCCGATGTGATAGGAAGGTAGGAAACAGTGTCAGTGAAAAAGAAAGGAAATAGCGATAGTGACAGATACTTTAAATAACCGTAGTGGACTTCTGAAAGTTATGAAGAGGAGTGAGAGAGTACTGGAGGAAGTAGGGTGAGTGAGGAAGATGGCCCCTAGCAACCACACCTTTTAAGATAGGGATTTCTAAGGTAGCCCACGCGCATCGTCACCTCATTCTACATGTCCGTGTAAATTTTGGAGCGAATCGGACGGGATGTAGTGGCATTGAAAGCGATCCAAGAAGATAGGGATTTCTAAGGTAGCCCACGCGCATTGTCACCTCATTCTACATGTCCCTGTAAATTTTGGAGCGAATCGGACGGGATGTAGTGGCATTGAAAGCGATCCAAGAAGATAGGGATTTCTAAGGTAGCCCACGCGCATCGTCACCTCATTCTACATGTCCCTGTAAATTTTGGAGCGAATCGGACGGGATGTAGTGGCATTGATAGCGATCCAAGCGGTAAAAACGCATTTCAGTTTTATATATAGATATATATATATATATATAGATAGATAGATAGGTAGATATATAGATAGATAGATAGATAGATAGATAGATAGATAGATAGATAGATAGATATGGAGTTGAACAAGGGTGTTGTTCAAATTCTTTTACTTCCTGGTACCTGTTTATGTATTTTTCTTTGTGTTAATTGTTAACAAGGAAAAATACTCATTCATTTATATATATAAATATATATATATATATATATATATATATATATATAGATTATTGTCATCTGTGACTGTCCACCCTCACCATCGTTTGAGAACCAGTGTTGCTGTGTTTACACACCCCTATAACTTGGCAGTTCAGCAAAAAAGACCATAGAAAAACTACTAAGCTTACAAAGAGTAAGTCCTCGGATCGATTTCTTCTACTAAAGGTGGTGCTCCAGCATGACCACATTCAAATTACTGAAGCAAGTAAAGGAATAAGAGAATACATATACATGTGCACACATACATATAAGTTAGTTCCTGGGAGATTATTTGCAGAGAAACCCACCTGAGCTCTGGGCTGTTGGATTCCAGACCAATACCAAAATTCTTCAAGCATAAGAATGCCGGTTTCCCAACAGTAACACCATAGTTGTGTTACACAGACATATACACAGATATATATATATATACATACATGTGTATATATAAACATGTGAGTGTGTATGTGTATATATATACACACATATATATATATATATACATACGTATATAAAAATAAGCATATCTATATATATATGTGTGTATTTATGAGAAGGTTGTATGTTATTTCAGGAAAATTTCTTTATTATTTCTAACAAGACTATGGCTATG